>NC_049198.1:34794437-34959437 GCF_009769625.2 Cygnus olor
GTATGGAGAAGATCAAAATGCCAGTTTGTGTACTGAAGAATGTAAATTCCTCAGCCTCTTTAAGTTGTGTATGTATTAACTTATTCAACCGCCTTCTAGTGTCACTTGTTTTTACCACGTACATTGTACAGGAGATCAGAAACAGGGTGTCTTCAAAAACCCAACTCAAAAGACAGCCACTAACAGATACATGGTCATTGCCTGCCAGAATACCAGAAGAAAGCTAAAAGTTTTTACTAATACTGACTAGTGGGTTTTATTATTTTTTATTAATTCTGAGCATTTTCAGTAGAAAAACAAAAGTTTCCCATGCTGCTGTCTAGGATTCTGTACAAATTCTCATTATGGAAAGTAAAGTATTATGAGTAGGCTTTTAGAAACATGTAATTGGCATCAGATCAGTATAAAAGCACTGCCCAACTGTACTGTAGACTGTAACTTACAGTATAGAATAATGATAACCCTTTAAAAGATACAGATGGGGTATAAGTCTACTTGATCAACACTAGGAAGCTACTGGTTGCTTTCGCAGTAAGGTGAATAACAAAACCTTTTTTTTAATAAAACTAGCAAGATGCCACACAAGGACAATTGAATTAGACTAGTAACAGTCTATCAAAAGAACAACAGTAACTAGTTAGCAATGAAAAATGGCATGTATTAACAATAAAGGGGGGAAAAAAAGAGCTTTCAGGGAAATATTTCCTTTAGCTTAAAAAATGGCACTAATCAAGACTTCCAAATTAATTTACCTTACCTTTATTATAGTTCAATTCAATTTCAAAGTAGTTTTATTGCAAAAATCACCAGGCAAGTTGCCGTAAAGAGAAGTGGTTCATCATGCTGAGCACATCTTTCTAAATGTCAAATGCTACATTTCAACAGGAAAATTTATTTGATTCCTAACTGGCCCTTTCATCTTTGATTTGGAAACCATGTAGTAAGTTTTAGATTCATCAAAGCTAATATCAGTCTAGTAATGAAAGGATGTTTTAAACTAAGTAGGCACTACTACATTTGTTCCAGCTCATATCTGATATTTCATTCCACTTAAATATTTGTCTAATTCAAATCACAAAATATAACAGCTTCTCTTTTAATTTAAGGAGAGTGGAATTCAGTATCAGGGGTACAAATGTTTCCAGGGCCTGAAGAAGAAGAATAAAAAGATTATTTTTTTCTGAATTTTCTCTCAAATACAATTTTCTTTGGAGGAACTTGTTCCTGAATTCAGCTATTACATTGCTGGTTACTTTGCCTCCAATGTTCAACTAAAGCTAAAGGTACAGCCATTCTTCACTTTCTTCATATCAGAATTTGTGAGGAAAAAAAAATAAAAAGCTCAGCATCCCTATTAATAAATGATGACCACTGACACTGAAAATCTAAACAGTGCATCTGGAAAGAGGAAGTTGTAAGAATTTTCTTGTGGCCTACTAGATTTATCATCTCAAAAACCCTCTTAGCGTGCCATATGGAAAGTGCAAAGGAGGTGACTAGGTTTTATTCAACAGCTTCATGTAGCTGTAACTCCACTGATTTCAATGGCTTTATTCCCACTTCTAACCTTGGTATGAATAGCACCAACATTAGTTGCATTGCAGAGAACTAATGGAAGCAATTCAATTATAACTTAACTATTAATATGTAGATCGAATTTTGTTTTGACCAATTTCTCCTTATAAAAGTCATATGAAGTTATACATCATACTGTTTTAATCCTACTTATAAAAATGTGATTAAAATCTGTTCTAAAAGGTAAACTAAAGAGGTCAGGGAAAAACGTATTATTTACTATTGTAAAAACTGCAAGCTCAGAGTTCAGTTGGATTTAGTTAACAGGGCATGTAAGACGGGTGGGACAGGAACTTTGGAAGCAAAATGTGAATATTGCATTGGACTGAATGGAAGATGTACCTCAGCAGAATGAGGAAATGGTCTCATAATTAATAATTTTGTCTTTTTCATACTGTTTAGGATGCCAAAAATAGAACAAACTACTTAGATGCATCCAGATATTCTCAGTTAAACTTGGACAAGCCTGTGTCAATACAACACCCAGAGTGAATTTGAAGCTTTGCTAACAGGAATATTTTAGAATACAGTGCCAATTCATATTAGTAGATTGTTTTTCAAGTAATTTGTATGTATTTCAGTTTTTGATCCAACAATGAGAAAAAAGAAAAAAATTGTCATGAAGTGTATTGAAGGACTACTTCAAGTACACTTTATCCTGTCAGCTTATAAAAAAAAAAAAAAAAAAGAAAGAAAGAAAGAAAGAAAAACAATACATTTCCTAGTCATAGAAAACATTTTTTCCCTTGTAAATGGAACTTAAATGAATCTAACGTGATTGACAAGTACCTCACAAGCAAGCCTTGGCAACACTTAATGCAAGTCCATCTCTTCAGCGTTTTAAGCAAAATTCCTTCACAACTGTTTGTCTTTGCAATAACTCCTACAAAGCTCATTAGTGCCAGCCTTGGTTTATCCCCCATGTCATGCATTTATCCCTGGGATGCATTATCAACATGTGGCACATGTCCTTGACATGCACAGAAGAGTTGCACCCCAGGATAGCAGCATGCATGACAATAGTGTTGACTCTTACTCCTTTATGGTTGCTGGGATGTAACCGAGAAATCTAATAACTGTGACAGTAGGCCTTTAGGTTTTTCCTTGCCTTTCCAGACAGTGAAGCTGCACAGACACTAATGAAAGGTTAAATGAATAGGAATAGCTGACAAGAGGTACAATAAAGAAGGGACTTGGTAATCCACAGACACTGAGCAGAGATCCTTGGCTCAAGCAGAGAAAGGACAGCACATCGTCGAGTCACAATATTTAAAACAGCTTGCTATACACAGAGGCTTTTGTGTCTGGGTACATGTCTGGCTTTGGAAGAAAAAAAGATACTGAAAAGAAATTTCAGCATGGGGCACTTTGGCAAATGTCAGGTCACAATAAGGGAAAAATGTTTTTTGTTTGCTGTTACATCTTTGTATTCAACATTAAAAAGCATTGCCTAAAAGCACAAATCACAAGTTTCAAAATAATACATATTTGACAAATATGATAAAGTTGCAACACTAATTCAGTGTGATTCCAGCTGACAGCATGATGGCTGTTGTACATACCCTCAGTTTCGTTTACAGCTGATAACAGTTCATAATATGCTTTGCATACCTTCTGAAACTTTCCCCGTAGCCGAAGAATTCTAACAGGCCTAGTTTCTTAAGTTTTATATGCAGCAGAACTGTGGACGTAACCAATTGTAATACACTGCAGGAACACAGCTGAACTTCCAGACAGTGCACCAGATCATGGTGACTTACAGACTTTTTAGCTGTTAGCTTATGGAATTTTGATTTCTTTTTTGCTCATGACTTACAAATCAGCATAATAGCCATTTTGTTTTTTATAATGGCAAATAATCACAATGTCCAGTATGTTTTTAGAACCCCTCTACATCTTTGTAATTTTCTACAAAAATCTGATTTAAGTAAATAATAGAACATGATAGCTCCATGAAAATAAAATTTTGAAAGAAACATAAAGAACTCCCTAAAGTAACAAATCAGAAACAAATCTGATTAAGTTATCTAAATTTGTGTTTTTCACATAAAGTATTCCAAGAAAGAAGTACGGACATAGCCTCTACAGATGAAAAGAATCCTCCCTCAATAACTTTGATTTACCTGGAATAAGAAAAATAGTATTTGCATATGTATCTGGTGTATAAAATATACATATTTATAACATGTGGTGAGAGTACTGTGAAAAGATTCTAAAATGAAAGAACCTCTTTGAACAACCACATTAAATTACAGCAGAACTCCTGAGTGTACTAAGATTCTAATAATCAACAAATAAAGGCTTTTACTAGCAAGGCACATAATGAGAGCTACTGTGCAAGAGATAAAGGAGACAAATCTGGTAGTTTATCTCACTGGATTATATCATTTACTTAAATGGTAAATAAGTTTGTCCAAAGTAATGCTTGTAAAAGCTTCCATATAACTATTAAGCAGCAATTACGATCAATGCATTTTTAGAACAAATATGTCAGAATTTAGGTGGGATGAAACTGACACAGAATACAAGGTTTAAACAGATGCTTTTTATTAAGCCATGTTAAACGCTATTCCTCTAAATTAAGTACAAATTCCTGGCTAGATTAGGAAGTGATACACATTTCCAAGATGACAGATATACTCTATTTGTTTTATATTTTATGGGGAACTTTTTGTATTTCCAGATATGCCTAATTTTTTTTCCCAACACATACTAATAGTTACTTTAAAACAAAAGGCCATGCAAGCCTGCAGATCAAGAGTCAGGACTCTTTCATTAAAAAACATACAGTGAAGAAAGGACTGAAATTCTGTTGATAGTGTCCAATATCAAAAAGCAAAAGGAAGAGGAACACTGCCAGAAACTCCCATATTTAAGGGAAAAATATAGATTTTGTCTTTGTATAAAATCCAACATTTTACATGGACTTCTTTTAATGTAATTAGTTTGCTGACAGTAATTTTCTTTTCTTTAAATTGCCGACATCTGTAGTCAGCCACAACATACATGTACATCCACTATAGAATAAAGTCACCTTGAAAACTAAATGCTACATCTTTGGCTCTAAAAAAGAGTTAGGAATCAACACGCACTTATTCAGAATATTTTTCTGCCTTTTTTTTTTTTTCCACCTTAGGCATATCTAATAAAATCATGAAGCTCCCTCTAGCTCTGCAGAGGAGCTAAACTGACCAATGATCCTTTACAGTTCCTTCCCATTTTCAAAAGCAATACTAAAAGGGAGCGAGAGCAGTATTTCCCTTACATAATAAGTGTTCTTTTCATTCAGCAGTTTTCAATTCTACAACTTGAAAGGACATGGATAATATGTGAGAACATCTGCTATGAAATACAGAAAGTTAAATACTGCTTATTATTGTGCAGCATAGTAAAGACCCTCTTAATCATTTCCAACTTACACTTTATTTACAAAATTCCAGTTTGAAATCTTACATTGTTTGACAAGCTAGCCATGTATGTATTTAAACACACACACACACACGCCTACACACACATACTCGAGCGCACCTCCACTGCACTTTTCAACTACTAAGTGCAAAACAATGTAAAGGAATGACAACTAATACTACAGTTCCATTTTAGAACACAGATTTCAAGTACGGAGTGTCTTAGTTCAAAACCAATTTGTTTGTATACACTGGTTTTCCAGAAAACCAGTAATACCAGTGGTAATTTGCTGACTGTATTTTCACCTACCATAATATTTACACATACCATTTGTAATGGCTTTTATTGTTTAATCTCCACTGCATTTCAGTATTGGATACTATGGAATTACAGTTATTTAGCAGGCTATAAATAATGTAGTTGGCATGTGCAATTGATATTTAAAATGTCTTACGACAACTGTAAAAGCCTCATTACAGACTAGCAAATCATTTCTAACAAGCAAGTTCAACTGACAAATACCAAAGCAAACCTGCAGTCTATGCTGCAAGCATGTTTGTTTTATTTAAAGGATACACATTTAATGCAGCGTGCAATGGACCATCCATACAGACTATAAATAAGAAAGAAAGCTAACTTCCAAAGTAATATGGCCATTGTGAAATTTTCTAAAATAATACTAGGAACAAAAAAAAAAAGGAAAACCCAGTTAACAACAGAAAGAATAGCTTACTTTTCCCTCCCCCCTTTATGAGCTAGTGTCCAATTTCTTCTTTTCTGAACAGCTGTATTATCCAACTTAAGTTGCTCTGCTAATTTCAGTCCCACAAGGACTAACTTGGAAGGCAAAAAAGTACTAGAAAAGATCAATTTGCTGGGAAAGATCAAATGAGAAAACTGTGGGGACAGCACCAGGTCAGAGTGTGAAGAACTAAGCAGACCTGTTCTTCATTAACTTAAGCCCTCTTGGGACGTCACACACTACCTGTCCATGGGCTTATTGAACCGCCTAACCCTCGTCTCTGTACCATTCTTCTGGGCCCAAGTGAATCATATCCTGCTGCTGACAAGTTAGCAGGGGACTGCGGCTGCAACATGAAAGTACTTTTCTTTCTTGTCTAAATCAGGCAGATTTTTGAAAAGACGACACAGCACTGACTCGTGACATGGCAAGATGAAATGAGAGGTCTGGGCTGGTCTTCGAGCTGTGCAGATAAAAGTAATCAAATGACACTCCTGGAATGCAAATTGGCATTCTTGACTGCAGCAATTGCACAACCATGAAACATCTCTGACAGCAAGCAAGATTAGGACAAAATGTTATGTAAAGCACTGAACTCAAAAACTCACTAGAAAATTCAAACTGTAACACTTACATTTTAATACAGCAACCGTCATCTTGGCTTTCGTCTGTTCCTTTACTTTGTTTAATGTAATCACATGTCTGTCTTTCACAGATACCTCAATAACAAAAATACAGTGTTCTTAAAAATAGGAACCTGCACAGTTTGCTCCCCTAAAATGTCAGCGTTGCATTTTCACAAAATAACGTACCATGGCAAGGTTCTCCTATTATGTCTATAAGATGTGTGTGCTTAAGGGACGCTTTCACACTCCCAAGTTTTATAAGGAGTTTCAACATTTGCTCGTAACAAATTAGTGCGCAATTTACATTTAGATTTTCTTGCATCTGAATCAGGCAACGACGGATCATTTGAAATATTTAATGAAATAAATACATAAATTTTAAAATTCTTGTGCTTTAGGAATGTAAGGCAGAACACACATAGAGCTAGATGGTTCATTAATAATGGGCAGCTTAAAATGAAACTGCAGTGTATCAGACAGCTCATATGCCCCATTAAATTTCAGATTAAAAATTCCTGCCGTTTTTAAGGGCAAGGAACGTTCCACATACTTTTACAGGAACTTGGTATTCTTGCGCAGGTCTGCTAATCAGGCTTATCAAATGTTGCTGTCTGACATGAACTCAGTAATTGCACTGCGAGCATTTCTAGTCCAAATATATGACAAAAAATGCTACCCCATTTTAAAATTCCTGTCTATGGAAGTGGGCTATAATACAGAGACGAAATGGAAGATAACGAGGAATAAAAGTCCACTTCCACCTAAAAATATTTCAGCAACGGCTATGCATGGCTTACATACAGGTTGAGAAAAATATGTAATATTCTGCTCTGACTTCTTACTTAAAAATTGCTTCAAACCATTTTAACTGTCGGCCAGACACACACACAAAAAGACACTCATTGCCACTTTAATCCTGGGTACACCAGATTATTACATGATGTCTTTTGTGCATCAGTTTTACAACAGCTTGACTCTAGGGTAAATGGGAACCATCATAAATCGCATGCTGCTTTCAAAACCACTTTAATTTCTGTCAGCGTTACTGTAACCACAGTCCTGGGCACATGCTGCTCTTTCCCCCTCCCTTTTTTTTTTCTTTCTTTTTTTTTTTTTTTTTTATTGTTGCCTACATTTGACAGTTGCATCTCCTACACTCCAATTGTGGCTTTGATCACTGAAACAAGACATGTCATGTAAGGGAGAGAATGGAAAAACACAAACCCTCCATCTCACGCTCTCCCTTCACTCACACAGAGAGATACACTGTACCTATATTCTGAGTGCCATGTGTATACACGCATCTATGTGTGTAGACACATACACATATATATATGTATGTGTAGGCGTGCGTGCGCACGCCAGCATATGTATATGCAAGGCACACCAGATAAACATACAGCATCCCCGGGGTGAGGTGGCAAAAGCTGACGGAAAGCAAGGAAGTAATCAAGCAGCAACTGAAAATACACTACTTCGGTGAGTATGGGCTGAGCGCTGCTCATCACCGAGGTTGGTCCACTCGCTAAGGCGAGCAGTGAGCATTATGCGTGTACGAGCAGTCACGGCTCTTTGGACGTGTTTGTTCTTCGCAGCTGTTTAACCTATCTTCACTTCAAAGCCCGGACAAGAGAACTTCAGCCAAACGAGGTCCTCGGTCGTTTCGATTTTTTTTATTATTATTATTATTTTTAAATTAAGAGGCGGTGGAAGCCCAAACCCTGCGTTGCAAAAACCCTGCTGTAAAAAGAGATGTGCGATTGCATAGCACATGAAACACGCGGCAAGAACTTGCTCAAAGTTGGCTTTTGGGGCTCCCCCCTCCCTCTTACAGCCAGCGCATCCACACAGCTCTACCAGTTCTGTTAACAGTCGCTGATTGGAGAGGTGCAAACTGCAAGCACATGCACAACAAAAAGAAAAGAGTTACGGAGGGAAGGTGGATTTACACTTCTGTCTCCCTGCCTCAGGCGCTGTTTCACACGCGAACACACAGCTCCTTCCCCCACTCGCAGAGGTTACCTTCACGTTGTGTGCAAACCTTACTCGTTTCCGAGCAGGAGGTGGTGTCCAAAAAAGATCAGACCACCGTATGTCCAATTCGACCCCACTCCACCTTCGCTCTCCCTCCCTCCATAGACACACACTTAAAAAAAAAAAAAAAAAAAAAAAGAAAAAGAAAAGGAAAAAAAAACCACACACACACTATCCCCTCATCTTTAGTGGAGGGAAGGAGGCGGCAAAAAAGCATGTGGCCATCCCATTTCAATCCCCAAACTTGCTGAAAGTTTAGCACAGCCTCTTAGTCATTTTTTTCCCCCAATCCAAGCAGCACGAGGCTGATTTATTTATTTATTACCCCCCCCCTTCGCCTGCCCGGCTGCTTGTTTATTTGAAGGCTGAAACACACCGGATAGCGAGCAGGGCTGCTTGTGTTACTGCACGATTTATTAATCAAATCAAACCGAAGTAAAGGCTAGAATGAAAACGAAAGGCTGCTGGAAACTTCTTACCATCTCTGCATGCTGGTTGTCAAGTGCACCCCCTGTCTCTCGATCTCCTCTCAGCGGCAGTGCCTGCACCCTTCCTGCTGCCTCAGGGCTCTCAGCGCCTCTCTCTCTTTGCCCTCTCTCCGTCTCTCCTTCCTCCCCTTCGTCCTCCCCACTTTCCTCTCTCTTTCTCGCCCTCACAGCTTCAGGTGGTTTGAACTAAAAAACACAGCGAGAATTCAAAAACAAAAAAGATAGTTTTTTTGTTTGTTTGTTTCCCCCCAAAAAGCGAGCAGCAGCGGTAGCGAGAGCCTCTCCTCTCTCCTCTCTCTCTCTCCCTCTGACTCTTCCAAAACTTCAGCCCCCAAAGTTCAGCCCGAGCAGCAGAGGGAAAGGAAGGGAAAGAGCTTTCAGCGGAGCGCTGGAAGTGATGGGAGGAGGGACCCAGGTTGGGGTCAGAGCCTCCACAGGTTGGTCTGGTGGTGCGGGGCCGTTCGGCTGGGGCAGGGGAAGGGGAGGCGGCGAGGGGGGGGGAGGGGGGGCTGCGAGCGGGGCCGAGGGGGCCCCGCGGTGCCCGGGGGCGCGGGGCACGGCTCGCTGAGGCCCCGTCCCCCCGCCCCGAGGCTCGCCGTGCCGCGGCCGAGCTGTCAGAGCCGCCCGGCGCCCGCCGACAACTTGGCGGCCAGCGCGGGGCCGGGGCGCCCCTCTCCGCCTCACCACGCTTCCCCCTGCCTCGCCGGCCGGCCCCGGCGGGGAGAAGGCGGCGAGGAGGAGGAGGAGGAGGAGGAGGAGGAGGAGGAGGAGGGTGGAGGGCGGAGAGGGACGCGGCGGGGACGCGGAGGGGAGAGAGCCGTGGGGAGAGCGTTAGCAGGGAGGCGAAAAGTTAGGCAGGCGCAAAGTTTTCGCTCGCCCGGCCGCTTTCACCGCTCCCCACCCATTGCTCCATCAGCTCCCGGGGCTCGGCGGCGGCGGCGGCTGCAGCGCGGTGTGGGGATCTGAGGGAAAAAAAAAAAAAATCGTGAAAGGAAGGGTGGCCTTTTTTTTTTTTTTTTTTTTTTTTTTTCTGTAAGCGCGCGTGTGTTGGGAGGAGGGGAGGAGGGAGGAGGTGAGCCGTCACGGTTGTACGTTCTCAGGGAACAGACAAGAAGTCACATCTGTGCGTGTGCGACGCCGAGCCAAGCGCGCCCGAACGCGGCCCTCGCCCGCCACGGGGGGGGGGGGGGGGGGGAGCGCGGCCGCGGCGGCCCGGGGAGCGCGCACATACGCGGCGGCCGCGCGCGCGCGCGCCCTGAGGGGAGCGCGCACGGGACGGGGCGGGGGGGGCGGAGGGGAGCGGGGGGGGTGGGGGGGGGCGTGGAGCGCCGCTGCCCGCCCGCGAGCCGCACACGTAGCGCCCGCCGCGGGGCTCTGCCTAGCGGCCGGCGCGGCGCCGTTAGCGCGGTTACTCGCAGTTAGCCGCCGTTTAGCGCCGTCCCCCGGGGAACGGCGGCTGACAGGGCTGCCCCCGGGCCCTCTCCCGGCCCGTCACGGCGCTGAGGCCGGGGGTCACGAGTGACCTGCGGAGCGGCTCCCCTCGCTCCTCGGGGCCCGTGTAAACGCGGGGTGGGGGGTGGATCCTGCAAAAGCGCTGACCCAGAAGGCGCTCACAAGGAGATGGGTCAAGTAGGTGAGACAGGTAGCTGCCTGGGACTGCAGGTTCCCAATGTAGTGCTGTGCGGCACATCCCTGTGAGTTACCAAGCCACGAGGCTTTGCAACTGATGTTGCTGTCTTTATCGTTTCTGCATTTCGTATGCCTGCCATAAGAGGGAAGGGTAGCTGACCTATATTACCACCAAAACTAGGTTTTCACGACAACCGACTGGATGTATCCCAAGGTTTCTACTGAAAGCTCGTTCTGTTTCCTGGATCTTACCCAGATATCTTCATCAGGCATAACACATATCAGCTTGTGGACGGGTCTTACAGTGCCCACATTTTAGGATTAGTTTTGAGCCTTGAGCTGTTGAGAGCGTGTTTCAGGCTCAGACAACGATTCAAAAGTTTGTTTGTTTGTTTTATAGGAGTACATATGATCAAGTAAAATTTTGAGTAATTTGTGGACGTTCTAAAACAAAAAAAAAAAAACAAAAAAAAAACCACAGGACTTTTTAAGCCATGACTTGACACATTTTCTATCAAAGGGGAGAGAGAAGTAAAACCTAGTTAATTATTTCAAAGTCACATTTTATTGTACATAAAAACGCATTTGCCCTTTTGAACCAGTGAAGGGCCAAGAACTACCCAAAACATTGTGTTCACACAGCCCCCTAGTGGTTAAAGCCTTGACAAGTTCACATGCATGTCTCCTCACATGAAAGTTGGTCCAAAGCAGCTTGATGCAGATTAAAAATAAAACGCTGTAACCTTCTCAGAAGGCATGGTCACCTGCCACCATAAAGATATGCCGTGCCCAGTAAAAGGCTGGTCTTTTCTATGTCGTTGCAGAGAAGAGAATCAAGGCTACAACGAGTTACAGCTTTGTGAAAGAAAGGACTTACAGTAGGTAGGCAAACAGACAACTGAATTTAAAACAAATTTCCTGTATTACCTTGGAAAAGTGAGATTTCTTAAACTGGGGCTAGGCATTTGGTGGAGCTATTCCTATATTCCTTAAACCCATAGATTACAGTGATCCTACATGAACCTACATTACACACTAAAAATTTGATCTAAGCTCTGACCAACCGTTTCAAATGAAGAACCTAGTACGTGTAACACAATAATTAATAGCTTCCACTTATTTTATCTTAAAATATTTTGGATCATTTCGTATGAAAACTAATAATAATCCATTAAGTAGTTCCTGGGCTACCTTGCTTGATATTTAATTCAGCTTTTTTAAATCTCCCCTTTTTTTTTTCACTCCGCCTGTCAATAAGCCAGTGGCTTTTGTATTGACAGTATATTACAGCCTCTTGAAAGCTGCTGAGGAGATAAAATAGCTGGAGGCAAGTTGGCTGTTGGGAGTTCTGATTCTTGGGTTGACAGTATGGGATTACAGGATAAACACTGTGGAATAAGACATTTCTGCTCAAAGGATCAGCAGCACAATAGCTAACTGGTGACATTTGAATATACATCATCATTAGACTTCAGACTGAACAAGCAGCAAGATTTCCAGAAAGTTTGCATCTTTTGGAATTATATTTTCTGTCACACAGACAACGGTGTTTTGAATTTGCACTCAGTCCCTGCTAAGACTTACCTACTATGTGGTATCCTGAGATAATCCTAGGAAGATGAGGCCCTTGTTAACATATTATACCATCCATCTGCACGGTGACTTTTCTTTCTTTATATTGCTGTGCTCACTGAGAGTTCAGCACACATGATAGATTTTACAGCCAACGATGAGATATCTTTACTTGTAGTTCAGTGAACATCTCATGAGACTGCTGTGTCATAGGCTGTCTCATGACTTCTGAAAGCATCTAATTATCCTAAATTTGGCAGATCATATGTGAGGTTTAAGAGAGTAGAAGCAAAGATTAACATTTTTCTTGCTTTTTAGACTGAAGATGTTTGTTAGTGAAGACAGCAGTGACTAACACTTTCAGCTTCATCGATAACATCTAGCCTATACAGCAAATACTTTTTCGCTGTAGTTTTCCTTAAAAACCAGTTGTAACCACCATAAAGAGTAGTAGTCATTGGTCTGAGATTAATTAACATGAACAAAGTTATTTAGCAAAATATTTTTCTTCACTTTTATTTTGACTTTTCAGATGTGAGCACTGAGATGCAGGTTTGCAATAGTCTAAGTAGGAACTGCAGCTTGAGAGGAGTGAAGTATAAGTCATCTAAATTGTGATGTCTCCAGAGTATGGTATTTCTCTGCTGTCTTAATCTTCCTTCTTACTGAATTAATTCATGGTTCACATGAATCTTCTGCACATCCTGCAAACCTGTGGTGCAGTCCAACCAGCAGAGAAGTGGAACACAGGACACCAGTACACTATGAGTGTACACATGTCAAACTGAAATCCACCATTGATGGGTGGTGAGGTGAGGAAGAACACTTCCAGAGAAAACTGGTACTCAAATGTAAATGAAAAGCAGTTTCCCTGGAGAAAAAGAAAAAAAAAATCTCCAAGGGAAAAATGATGTCCAGTCCTGAATATAAAACCTTCTTTATTTTCTGTAATCCACCAACTATTGAAGGGGAAAACTTTAAAACAGGGGAAAACAATTAAGCATAAAAATAACCGTGAATATTTTAGACCAATGTCATTATAAAGTCTTAATCTGGCTGTTTATTTTATTCAGAAATATGGCTGTAGCATATATATGCATATCCAACATTTATATGAAGTTGCTATGCTGACTATTACTCTACAATACGTAGAACGGCTTATTGCATGATTTGCACAAATGGTAGGCTCTTACTTCCTATCAGAGATTTCTCTTTTCCGTTTTGTCTTTTTTTTCCCCCTTTTTAAACTTCCTTTTATTTGAGTTTTCATGCTAGTTAATCTATTGGATTATGACCTTTGTGGTAGAACTTCAACCTTTTTCAAGAATTTAATTAGGAAATAATATCTCTGCATTTATTTTGACAAAGGCCTAATTCTTTCCCTGGGAAACTATATTTCCTACTATTTTAAAGCAGCAGTTTGATATTTGACCTGATGTAGGCAGTGCATCAGGGGTATACTTTTTACTACTTCTGCACTATTTCAGCTAAACTTAGCTATGGACCATGGAGACTGGAAATGAGAGGTGAAAAACTAGTGACTGACAGTAGAAATGTTGGTTAAAGTTAAACCTGGGCAGTTGCCTAGGATTACATGGGAGCTCAAGACAGGTAGAATCGAATTCACCAGTATGGAATTTAACTGCTTCGTCTGCTTTAACTGTGAGTCTGGTCTCTCTTTCTCTTCCTCTCTCATTCATCGCACACCTTAACATTTCTGCAGTAGATTAAGAAGGAATCTTGAGAAATAAGCCTCATTTGCTATACAGACACTCATTTTCATTTAGAGAACATCCCCATTCTGTGTATTTGATATGAACAGATCTTGCAGGGAGAAAATGGTATGTGATCATGTAATTTCAGACACTGTGTGCTCATCACATGGATAGGCTGAATTAATGCTGTGTAGACATTACTAGAGGTAACATTCCTTTACTTCTGAACATATAACAATGTAAACCCTATATTTCTTAACCAACTGGCAAAATTCACTATGATGTTCATGAAAGTGCGTCAAATCTATCTGATTTGCACCAACATACTGAAGGTGATTCCAAGTCTTTCTTGCACTTTAAATATTGGTAGAACCTTCCAGTAGTAGTGGGTTTTGGAGATGTAAAAAGGTTGCTTGCAGCATGTCCATCTTTTTTTTTATTATTTTTTTAAATATCTTATTGTTATTATTATGGTACAATATTCTCTGTACCCAGTCTCTTTTAACTCTCTTTTAAAAGTTGCTACCACACAGTTTGATTTAATCCAAACTTTCCCAGATGCATTAGAAGATGGTCTTAAGACAAATATGCTTCCAGTACTATGTAAGCGCAACTGAGCTCAAATACTTTTCTATATGAAAAACAATAGATACAGATGTTTCTTTTTAGCTCTACAACAGTTTTTGAAAGGGACTTTAGATGGTTTTAAACATGAGCAAAGAACAAAAACAGATTAACACACTTTAGAGATGAAGAGAACAAGGTACAAGAAGTTTCAGCAACTTGCTTTGAAAAAAAAAAAAAGGAAGTCAAAATATATATTTTGGATCTATTTGCTAGTTCTCTGGTCATCCTTTCTCCAATGAGTACACACTTTGACATTTAAGACATCTCTAGATTGAAGTTTCTTCTTCCTTTGTTGTCAATTCCAATCTCTGTCCATCTTTTTTTTTTTTTCTATAGCTTGGTAATTGCTAGTCAGAGACCACATGTAGTGTACTATATGCATTCTGGAATATGTCTCAGCTTATCTCATATAACACTTGAGGATATTTTTCCCCAGTGCATCTCAATGTTTTGCAGTTCTCTTAGTGTGCTGCCATTTGTTTTCCTTATACTATTACAGTCAAAAGTGATTGCCTTGGAGAGTTAGTTGGAAGCATGATGGGAAAGTCTCTCTCTCTCTCTCTCTTTCTCTTTAAAATCCAGTTTAACTGCTTCAGTCTTGAACTTTAATTGTTAATGGGATTTTGCTTCTTTTATCATGGTATCTTGCAGTGAACATTTGTGCACTTAAATTGCTTTCATAAATGAGTTCTAACAAATAAAATGCCCCAATCACAGCTGATACTGATTGGTGACTCAGTATCTTAAAAGCAACAAAAGTGTCAAATGTAATACTGCAAGGCAAGTCACAAAATCTGTCATGTCCATTCTCAAAAGATGACTGCTAAGAGTTCCCTACTTTTAGCAAAATAGTTTTTCTCCTATTTACACCTTGCTTAAAGGAGACTTAAAATGGATGTGGCAAGCTAAGCTGAATACAGTACGGAATGTTAAAATTGGCTTTAAATAAACTGTCATAATGATTCCTCATGCATCATAACTTCTTTATTCATTTTCTCACTCTTTTGTAATTGCTTCAAATATTAAAACACCATTGGATCTTTATGTCAAGAGAAAGAAAAGAAGGCAGAAGTATTGAGAACCTAATTCTTGTCTTCTTTCCAATGACCTAATTTTTTAGATTTTGATCTCTCCTAGCAGAGAATTCAGCTGCTCTAACTGCAGGAGCTTAATCAGTCTTATTTGAACTTGAGCTTGGTTCTAAGCCTCACATGCTAAGATCTAGTTAGAATGCCAAGTATTCGTACTGCTCTTTAGTACAAATACTTTGCTGAGGTCATCTACACGTTGTGACCAAGGACACAATGTATAGACAGGGTTAGACTTTACTATAGGCATTGGTTAACATCTGGAACCTGGCGTAAGTCAGAAATGAAAATACAGTGTCTGAAAACTACTTTTCTTTTAAAAGTACTTTTTCCTTCATGGACTGCTCCCACTGGATCATAAATGAAATAATGTTTGGAATTGACTGTTGTATCCAAGTAGAGCTCTGAATTTTCGTGCTCTCCTTTGAGTGCCCCACTTTCAGTTATTCTGATTTCACATCCAAAGAGTTGTTCTTGGATCTTGGACCAATCTATCCAAGTCTGTGGTAGTCCTGGTTGTATTTTCTGAATTAAAAATACTAAATTGACCCCACCTGTGTATGTATATATATACACATATATATGCAAGGAGTGAAAGGGAATTATTCTATGTGTCTATGAATGGACAAGGAGAATTAGGGGAATAATGAACTGCTGGTAAAGGGTTCTTTTAAAAACTTGAAAATGTTTCAGAGTTGATTCAAAGTTCAAATGTTGATCTTCCAGCATTCATAACTCTTCTGGTTAGTGAGTTTCCATTTTGTAGGGCTTTAATTATATTTGATTTGAAGGATAGAAAATGTCACTTTCTACTTTGAAAGTTAACTCACAAATATGCTTAAATATGGGAGTTTCTGAAATCCACCATACTAATACTGTCATGAAATACTTCTCTCAGTTAGAGCAGAGCTATCTATATGTGAGGAAGACAGAGCAATGGCTCAAAAGAAGAGACAAAGGAAGCTGCCACTTGAAGAACTGTGGTAATCTAGTTCGTGAAATACTGTCCCAGGAAGGCTGCCTATTCTTGGACTATGGCACTGAGTCTGTGGCCACTGCTCGTCTCTTAGTAATTTGTAAAATTATCCTCTATATGGTGAGCATTTTAATTTGACCGTCTATTTCTGATTTCTTGGTGCACCTGGAACGTTTGCATATGCAAGTATCCTCTGGCCCATGACTTCTGCAAACCAATACACTGTGTACAAGCAAAAAATGATTTTATCTAATTTATCTTTGGTATATATAAGTAAAATTGTTGGCAGTACTCTGAAAAAAATATATAAAATGATTGCCTTTATGATCTCAACACCATCATTTAATTTGTTTTAGCACTGAGAAAGTTCAAAGCTGGATTATAATTGTTACTGCAACACAGTAGAAGTCATATAATAAAAAATAATTGTCCTGCTCTGAAAAAACAGCTTTAAAACCTGACCTAGACCAAGGCGGCAACCTTGTACCACAGATCAGTGTGACGAGGTCAGGCTTCTTCTGCCTGACTTGTTACTGCCAATTAATGGGTATTGCAGTGATAGCAAAGTAAATATATTACTACTAAAGAAGAAATGCCACGAGCTAGGAGATAAGAACTATGACAACTGTTACAAAATCAAGATGTCAGCAGCAGTTATTTGGCATCTTTAGTTCAATGCCATTACAAGCAAATAAAATATTTGAACTTGAAATAGCAGTTTTACTACTCCATAGTCCACAACTTAATAGTTACAGAATTAACTGAATCTTTAGGCACATATGCCTAGCAGCTACAGTCTTGTGGGTTTTTGGTGGTGCGGAAAGTACATGAATCTAAGCTTTATTGTCAGTGCCTCCCATAACATTATTGCTATTTCCTGTTTCACTCTTTAATAATACAGGATAGGTTGGGGTTTCAAGAAGTTTTCTTCTCCCCACCAAAAAAAGTTTAAAGAATGGTTGCAATGCAGTCCAAATCACACTTTTATAAAGAAGCTGGATAGCTGCTTTTTGCATTTTCTAAATAATTTCACTTATTTCACTTAAAAGACAAAATTTTTTTCCTTATAATTTTTTTGTGCATATGTGTATGTGTGTTCTTATTCCTTTAATGACCAAATATGCACACACACAAACATTAGCTTAGTGCTTTGTAAAAGATGTTGTTAGAATTGAAATCAGTACTTAAAAATGTGGGCTAAAAGAAATCCTGTGTATGAAAAGAAGGACGATCTTTAATTGGAGTGCTACATTTATGCAGAGGAAACACATAGACATCTGGTCCTCCATGTATAGTTTTAGGAGGCATTTATTCAGGAAATCTGTTGTAGAAGCATACCAATGGATACATTTTTCCAGACTCCAGAGGAAAATGCTGTTCATCAAGAGAGCAACTAGCTAAGAATACCTCATTTTGTAACAGAGAGGCATCAAAACAAATGCATAATGGGCCAGTCCTAGCTCTTAGAATGTTTCAGTCTGTCTTTGCCTTGTCCAGAACCAATTTTATTCACTTCCAGCCTTTAAAACACTTTATAGTATTATTGTAAAGGCTAGGCCAATAATTTAGGCTCTAAATTTAATCAGTATTACCAGGAAAAATAAATCTGTCAATGTAAAGTAGCAACAGGTTAACAGTATTGTACCTTTTAAATGAAAACCAGTTATTGTGGAGGTGAACAAGAGAAAGAAACCATTAAGCATAGAATCACAGAATGGTTGGGTTGGAAGGAACCTTAAAGATCATCCAGTTCCAACGTTCCTGCCATGGGCAGGGATGCCACCCACTAGAGCAGGTTACCCAAAGCCCCATCCAGCCTGGACTTGAACACCTCCAGGGATGGAGGTGTTCTCTGGGCAGCCTGTGCCAGGGCCTCACCACCCCCGTAAGAATTTCTTCCTTATATCTAATCTAAATCTACCATCTTTTAGTTTAACCATTACCCCTTGTCCTATCACTACACTCCCTGGCAAAAAGTCCCTCCCCAGCTCTCCTGTAGGCCTCCTTTAGGTACTGGAAGGCCGCTATAAGGTCTCCCTGGAGCCTTCTCTTCTCTAGGCTGAGCATCCCCAGCTCTCAGCCTTTCTTCATCGGAGAGGTGCTCCAGCCCTCTGATCATCCTCATGGACCTCCTCTGGACTCAGTCAAAGAGGTTCATATCTTTCTTGTGCTGGGGGCCCCAGAGCTGAATGCAGTGCTCCAGGTGACATCTCACGAGAGCAGAGCAGAGGGGGAGAATCACCTCCATCGATCCATTGGCCATGCTTCCTTTGATGCAGCCCAGGATACAGTTGGCTTTCTGAGCTGCAAGTGCATATTGCTGGCTCATGTTGAGCTTCTCATCAACCAGTGCTCCCAGGTTCTTCTCCTCAGGGCTGCTCTCAACCCATTTTCTGTCAGCATCACCACCGTATGGCAGAGATATGCTGCTTCACTTTAAACCAGACCTGTGCAGTCTGTATGGCACCTTTAATTCATGGAATTGCAGATGTTTGGATCTGGATTAAACCTCAGGACATCTAATCAACTTTGAGACAGGATAAGAATAGACATTCTGGGAGCATCTCTAAGAGCTATCCAGAATTTTCAAAAAAATCTCCCTGTATAAGTGGCCTCTTCCAGTAGCTCACTACCTTTAATGTTACTTTTTTCCTAATAGCTAAACAAAGTATTTTTCCCTGTAAATAAATTCATTCATTCTTGTCCTATCCTAGACAGACCACATAGCAGACTTTTCAGCACTGGAAGATCTTTATTATGTCCTTCTTCCACCTCTCCCATAGACCAAACAATGCCTTTTCCTTCAAACATTCCTCAGAGGTTATATTTCTGAAAATTATTAGCACTCTTGTTCCTTTTCCCTGTGTGCTTCTCAACTTACCATAAAAGTCACCAAGTTCACTGGACTGATTTGCAAATAGTTTGCTAGCTGAAGCCTCACATGATCCACAGACAACAGAGCTCCTGTATTTTACTTACAGTATTCTTGATATTACAGCTCAAAATGAGATTTGCCTTTTTGTCAAGAATATACTGGCCTAGTAAGTTTATATTCCACCCTAACTTGATATCCCCATCTGCATCACTGTCCAGGATGCTACTCTGATTTTTATTTTATTTTATTTTATTTTGTTTTATTTTATTTCTTGCTCTGTGTACTTATTACCAATTACTTTGAAATTATCACTTTTTATCTGCTTTCAGCTCAGCAAAAGCAATGTGAACTCTCTCCAAAGTATTTTTGTAACTTCTTCCAGCTAATTGCTATCCATATGTTTTTAAACATATAAAATATACTCTCTTTTGTCACCAAAGCTGTTACTGAACTTATGATAAACTTTATCACTATCAAAACACCTGTGTGCCAGTAGGCCATGCCATGTGTTTCAAGGTACAGCTGAGCCAAGCAGTTGTGACTCTGCCTATTCAAATATCTAGCTCAGATGCGAAAACAGTACAGATGTTATCGAGTAGGTCAGAACCCAAGCTAATAAATGCTGGTTATATTACTCTTGAAATCCACTGTAGGTAGCCTGGTAGCTGTGAGCAGAATTAGCCTGTGTCCTGAAAAGCTTATCAGCTCAGGTTGAACTACAGCCTTGCCAACAGAGCGCAGTTCAGCTACATCAACAAATTGGTGAGGACTTGAGCATTCTTCTTTGAAAACTAGATTCTAAGAGCTACCCAGGATAATAACATTGAGGGTGCTAAGCTTCAACTGACTTAATGTGGAGCTTACCATTAGTAAAAGAACTTAACATTTTAAAAAAGCAGGTCATCCATAAGGACATGTTCTGAAGTTGGAAAATTTTATTTCAGGTTTCCTGGTATTTCATGCATGACCCTCTTCTCTGTAAAATCACCCTAAGAACAGCAGCAGTTCAGCATTTTCCTGCTGTGCATTTTCAGAGGTCCTTGGATGAAAGATGCTACATAGGCATGAACATAGCTGTTTGGTCTAGTTTGCTAAAGCAGGGAATCAAATTCAAGTCTTTTGCACTGTCTTGCAGAGTACTAACCACAGCAAAGATATTTGGCTGGCCCAGAACTAACATGTGATACTTCAGTCATATCCAGACTGGGAATTTCTTAAATCACTGTATTCTCAGGAAGCAGTAATTTTTGGACTAAGGGCAGGATGATTGTTTTGTCTTCTTGCAAAATTTTTCAGATACTGATTGTGATTACAGTATGAAGTAAGAGATCTTTCCAGTGTGATATTTATTAAATCCATCTCATATCACAGCCAAGATTAGAAATCAGCAGAACTTATAGGTCTGTCTGTTCGGAGTAGAAAAGTATTTATTTGCAGTAAGATGTTTATATAAGCAATAAAAATAAAATCAAACAGCAGAACTAGACAACTTTCAGGTAAAAGCTACCCAAAGATACATAACACTTGAAGTACTTACAGATATACTAGAATGAATTAATTTGTGTCATGCAGACAGTATTGGTCATCCGATACAGAGCTTGACTTTAAAAAAAATGTTCAGCATTTAAAACTGGTTGCAATATTGTTTATTAGTACAGAGCCTCAAGAATGAAACCTTTTAAGCCACATAGGAAGCACAAGCAAACTCCAGACAAAGGCAAGTTTGGATTTGTTTGTTAAATCTGATATGTATTTTGAGAGTATTAAATAATTTTACTCTATGATTTAACACAGCATTCCATCAGTCACCAGTTAAGAGGCAATGGGTATACTTCATCCTCTCTTGGTAATTTGTGTTCATTTGTCTTGTGAACTTCCCTCAATCATTTGTCATTAAAATCAGTCCTACTGGCAGTAAGGTTTCCATGCTGAGAGCTAGGAAGGAAAAATATTGATGATTACAGAGGTATACAACTGCTATTACTGACCCTGACTAGTTTATTTTGGACACCCTAGATTATTATTTTTAACTTTTTTTTTTCCTTTTGTGTAAAAGCTTGGGAGTGTGCTTGAAAAAACAGGTCTCCAAGGAGGGTGGAGAATGCCCATTTGTTATCTAATTCTGTCCACTGTTTAGGCAATATAATCTTGAGCTAAACAGCAAGCTTCTAAACTTTATTATTGTTGTTTATCTATATGATAGTGCACAAGATAGATTCATTTTTATCTGCACAAATGTAGTGTTACTCTTCCAGTGTAAGGGACCACAATCAAGTTGAGTTTGAGTCCTTCTGTACTTTAAAAGGAAATTTCAGACCCTACATATTTTTATCATCATATTTTCTTTGTATATTAAAACAAATTCTCTCCTTGATTTCCCTTATTAAAATTTATACAAGTGCAAATAATGGAAGTAGATCTTACTCAGAATTCTGTTGAATACACAAAGAGAATAAAAGTAACTGCTTTCAATTCTCTCAGAACTACCAGCTCTAAGAGCAAGCAACATTCATGGAGCTTTATGTTGATATATTCTGATAATGGAGTTTACATATCTTTAGCAGGTCATCCACATACAAAAAATATATTGAGGATTAATTTAAACAAACAGTATTAAGAGCACCTTTTGACACCAGTCAGCGCCCAATACTGCATAACACTGACATCACAGCTGCCCTCCTAGACAATCTGACTCTATCAGTTTCATGTTACTGCAGATTTTCTTCTGTGAGTACAGAATTGCTTGTCCCAATATTTTTTGCCTTCTGTCTTCAATAGTACTCTAACACTTCCAAGTGAATTATTTAACTAAATGCTTCCTCTCCTTTTTCTAGTTCTCATGTTACCATTAGCTTATGCTTCTCCAGTCACCAGACAGCTATATTCTCAATTCTCTCCACTTCTTCCTCTGCTTTCCATGTTAGATGATATAATCTCCAAATACTAGTAACATTCAGTGCAACTTCTCCTTTAACCCATGAGCTACTTATCTTTCACTCTCTGTCTTCCTCATCCTTAAATAGATTTTTGCCCCCCATGAATTAAAAATAACGAAGAAGGGTGGAGTATTTAGATGAAAGAAAACTGACAAGTATATAAATTTATTGCACTTGTTTGCCACATAAAATGATTCATATAGCATTAGTAAATACACTTATTTTGGAGTGCTGTTTACTAGTAGCTATACACAAGTAGAAGCACATAGCAAATCAGGAAATACTAGAGGCAATGACCAGAGGAGAACTGTCTTGTGGGAGAAATGTGGGGCATCCCAGGAGAAATGTCTTGTGGGAGAAATACGGGGCATCCCAGGAATTCTCGTGTCAATTCCGCTTTCTTTGCTACTGTGTGTGACCTTAGCAAAGCTACAGTCTCTGTGTGGTTCAGTTCCTCCTGTGTAAAGCGGGTATTACGAGAAGGATCAGAGAGATGTACACTCAGCTAAAGCTCCGAGATAAGACAGTGGTCATTAAGTATACTCCATTGGAATAACGCAGTTTTGACAAGAAAGAAACAGTTCGTTTGTACAGATAAAGCTTTCCTGGGACTTGGAATTCTATGAAAGTCTTACCCAATTTCTCCTCCAAATACAAGGTGCATTTCCTGACCTTACTGCAGCAAGCGTAAACATATGGTAGGGTAAATGTTTATATAGTTACAGAAATATTCCCAAACACTCCAATATATGCTTTTCTATTACTAGGAAGATGTTTAAGAGAAATCAAGAGATGGTAGATACAAATTACATTGCTGAGACACTGCTTAGGTAGTATTGTGAGAAACGTAACAAAAAAGTTCAGTGCAAAAAATCCACTTAATGGCTTGTAGTAAAGGCAAGCAAATGGAGATTACAATACAAGGCAACCTAGTAACGTCTTGAAGTCTTCTAATAAATGAAAGAAAAAATAATTGAATAAGTAGAACAAATAATGTAGTATAAGAGGTTACATATGAAATGTAATGGACTACAGAGATGGATACACATTGTCATTTACACCTACCTTTCACTTTTTATGTCATTTTTGCAAGTAAAATATAGTATATGATCATTTTACTTCTTATATAGTCTGTAAATCCTTTCCACAATGCAATTTACACATAAATTTTCTTTCCCAATTTAAGGCATATGTTTTACTCTTTCAAATCTTTGTTACAGAGTTTTTTATACAATATTTCTTATTTTCCACTGCAATCTCACTCTACCTACCCTAAAACACCTTTCTCCTATTTGCTTCCAAGCCCATCTCTGAAGCTTTTAAATTTCCATTTAGTTCTATACATTGAAAAAATATTTACCTTGAGATTTTAACACTAACAAAAATTAAACTAAATACAATGTAACTACTACTGAAAAGCAATCAAAATAATTTACTTTGGAGAAGAAGCATGCACAACACTATCAGTTGCATACCGGAGTAAAATGGTCACAATGTCCAAGATGGCTCTTCATTTTCTGTGTGTATGCTTTTCTTCCTTCCACAGAAGAATGTTTCTAAAAATTTTCCAGCATTTAAGAGAAAATAAGGCTCCTGATCAATTATTACAACTTTTTAGATTTTGGTCTATTTACTTTAGATTACTTCAGAATGTAACCAGCTATGAAAAGGTATCAAAGTTTTGCAGCAAAAGAAAGTTTTCTAATAACATTCCTGCATCGTTGCAGGACTTCCTTCCTTTATGAAAACAAGTCATTCATACAGTACTTTGAGAAGGCATTGACTATGTAGTGGGCAGTATTAATTCACTAACATGGGGAAGAATTTGGATATAATGAGCTCAGTCTTAGGGAGGGAAAAATCTTCAGGGCAGCAGACTGCAAGTGACTAGAAATAAATAAAAGAAAATAAATAAAAAGAGAGGATTATGAATAGAATCCAGCAAAGCTGAAGCTAGAAAAGTGACAAATCTCAAAAGGAATGAAGGAGAAAGCAGTCCATCAGGCAGAAGTCAAATATCATCACATAGCAAGAATGGGCAGGAGTCACAAGCAGGCTATCAAGAGGCATTCAGTTAACTGCTAAGAGGGATTAATACTGCTAGGAAGAAGACTGTGTTAGGCAGTTATAGGGTCACTGACTGTTGGAAATCAGTAATTAGATGAAAAGCATGCATGAAAAAACAGAGAAACTTTTAGCCTGTTATTCAGAGGAGCTGTGTTTACAGAAGTTAGATGCTCACTAAACATTAGAGCGAAAAGTATCAGAGAGAGACCAAGGAGCTGCTGCAAACACAACACTAAATAATTCACAGAGCACCATGGCAGAACAAGATGAGGCCTGTAGAAATAAAGTGAGAGACAGAGGGTATATAGCTTAGAGGGAACCTTAGGTGCTATGTGTAGAAGCCCATGGGATTTGTTCTGTGCACTTTTGGAGTGCCTACATAGGGTATGAGTTGTAAACACTCCGTGTTTTAAGACAGTGCTCACTATTGTTTCTCTCTTCCCATGTTGGAAAGTATGATGCTAATTTCCTACATTATTTACTTATTAGTAACCTGTCAAATGCCAATGCAAAATTACGAAAGACAAAGCTGTGAGGACATAAAGTATCGGGCTTGTACTACTCAAGGTGTACTACTCTGCAGGAAGTAAACTCCTGCTGACTACGAAGTTCTTGGTCTGAAAAGCCTGGTCTTGATAAACTTCTGAATTTCTTGTTCATCCTTTACTCTCATTGCTTCCCCTGCCCTGAAATACTGTTTTTCTTGCCCACCTTCAGTCTCTAGTAAGAATAGGTGGTAAGAAAATGGTAACAAGGGTTTTCCTCAGCTATTTGTCCAAGGTTTTCAGGGAATGGTGAAAAACATTCTGTCTGTGGATGCTTGTAGCTGTGGCTGACAGTTCAAATACTCCATAGTTGCCGTTTTTCCATGCTTTTGAGCAATATTGCACTAATTTTTGAGTCCATAAGTTAAAGTATGTTAGCATAGAAAAGCAGATACTTCACTTTGGGTGACTGCTTCTCACTAAACTTTGTGGGCCAAAGTGATACTCTGTCACCTTACGTGGGAGGAGAAGTAAGGAAAACAAATGGTGATGACAGAAAAAAAAAACACACACACAAAAAAAAAAAACAACACATTTTGCAAAAGTCGGCATTATTGTCATGTGGTAAACTGTATCAATATACTTGTGCTGAAAAAGAAAAGGACAGACAGTAAAATGTCTTTTGTTACCCTGATTTTTTTTTTCTGTTTCCTCTTGACACTAGCTAGGAAAGGAGAGTAAAGAGATAGAGCCAGACAATCTATTTCCAGTGTAAAGCGAGGAAGACAGAAAGGGACATGTTTAGATGTAAGTACAAGATTGCATAACTTAACAGTCCCAAAGGGAGCAGATATTCTTAAAAAAGGGTGTGGGGGGGGGGGGAGGGGGAAGAGGAAAAAAAAGCAGCTCCTTAGAGATCCCAATGACTAAGTTACCCTCCTTTTAGAAGCTTCTATTTCTCATATTAAAAACTAACAAATGGAGCAGTAACAGGGGTTCCTGAGGGAGGCTAGTAAACTGAGACCCAAAATGGGTATTATTCATATCCAATTCAGTGTGCCAAAGTGCTCATAGCTTACAGCCCAGGTTTCTCCTTTGTGCTCTGCTGAGGCCTTTGCCAAATCCCTACATACATTAAAAATACTAACCACACTCTGTACCTGTTTGACAGACTGCATATCATTGGAGAATACAAATTCAGCCTGGATACTAAGGTTTTTTTAGTGTGTAAAACAGTCATATACAAAGATGACCAGTAGTGATTAAGCTATGGTACCACACAGAAGTTCCTCCATGTGAATTGAATTAATTGATATATTAGTAGCAAAATAGCCAGGTGGGCCAGGCTAATTAAGACTATGATTGCTAATTGCCAACACTAGGGACGATATGAGTGGTTGCAGAGGCAATAGATGCAGTCTGTTTGTAACAGCTCTATAAACTGCTAGATAGTCAAGACTGGGGAAAAAAAAACGGGAGAAAAGGTTGCTGAGGATGGTAGTGTAACTCATTGTAGGCTCCATTCAGATATGCGAAAGTGACCACTACTATAGAAGATTTCTGTCATTCCACAAAAGTCTGGTTCAGTTGTCTCTAAGTGGGGTTTGAGCATCCCAGGTGTTGCACAAGACACTTTCAGTAAATAAATAAAATAAAACTAAACAAAAAAATTAAAAGGGTTTATCTCTTCCTTTTTTCATTTCTTTTTTTTTTCTGAATGTTTTATTATGTACGTAATATATTAGTACATTAGTATGTGTATGTAGTTTATTAATAAAAGAAACATGTATTGGTGCATGCTCAAAATTTTTTACTGAAGGGTTGCATGATCAAAAAGTTTGAAGTCCACTGGTCTAGTTTAAATGTTCAGAATATCCTTCTTTCAGTTTTCCAGTTCCCTGTATATTTTAGTCTCTCTGGTAAAATGGATAATGTCAAGTAGTTTGGCTGCAACTTTAGGTGCTTTTAAAGAAACCCCAAACCTTATCATGGAATAGAATGTGGTTGTTGTCATTTGTAAAACTTAAGATTTAATTCACAGGCATTTAAAACTTAATGTTTCTTTAGAGTGCCCAATAAACTATACTATACAACTGTAGAACCAAATGGGACCAAATAAATGTTATATTCAGATTGACTAAACACATGCTATGGAGAAAGTACTAACTGGAAATGTCACATCAAAATCTGGAAACTCTATTTTAATAAGTCTGTATGACATAGCGCTATTAAGCCTGAAAAATAAATAAATAAATAAATAAAATAATAATCCAGATAATATACATATTTTAGGATCCCAAAGTTTTAAAATCTTAGATTTTGTAGATCAAAGAAATTTAAAAACCATGACTTCTATGGAAGTGCTATGGATAAAATTTTTAAGCAATACCAACATTGTGAGTTTTAAAGCATTTGTTATTAAGTTAAATTAATTTCAGAAAAGCAATGTCTTTTTTTATACTGAACATTTGGTTCACCATACTTCTTCCTGTATCAAGCACTACAGAGTTCTGGATATTCCTGCTTTTATGGTTCCCACCCTCCCCCCCAACTCCCTTTCTACTGAACCAGAAAGTTTACTCCATTAAAACAAACTCTTATTCCTGTCTGTTTGTCCGTCAAAAATAGTAACCTCCTTGGATGCTGTCACAGGTGCTTTAGAGTGGACCAATTTCTAAAACATTCCAACTGCCTTGAAGGTGACATTCAGAAAAGGGGTGTTATCTTTTGCACTTTATTCTCCGTAGCTTCACTGAGGGACAATAAAAATAAAGATTTCAAATAAATATTTTAGCTTACTTGAAAGGAAACTTCTGTGTATGATTTTTTTCTTTCACCATAGCTTAAAAGGAAAATGTGAAATGTTACATGGTATCAAATAAATTCTGAATAATAATCAATTCTATTGAGTAACAATACTTGTGGTAGCGTTGCATACCCAAATGTATTTCGATCAAGATCACAAATCACATTGTCTTGTCAGTTTTTGCCAACCTACATGGCAGGTTTGTAGGAATATTTATTTCCCATGCTAGTTACATCTGTGTAGTCACGTTCAGTTTTTGTTTTTATTTTCAGGGAGGTTAACAATATACAGCAACTCTGTTGAATCCTCTCTTCCTCAACTTCAGTCTGATTTTTATCTCCTGAGCACAAAATGTTAGAGAAGTTTTTGTTGTTGTTGTTTTGTTGCATTTTGTTTTTCAATGAGCTGCCTGTGGTAATTATAAGTGCATTATTTCACTAAGAGAAGTAGATGAGATTTATTATATATCTATACACACTTTCTAGCTCAAAACATTATTTTCCACCTAATTTTAGGATCTTGTTTTGATAGATTGCCGCCAAAGGATTTGTGTAGTCTTTCATGAGATCTGCCCCATATGTCATTATGTTCATGTTTCTATGCTGCCACACAAGTTGTCACAGATGCCACATTTTTTTTTTTACTTTTCTTCCTATCTGACACATCCTTGGCATTTTCTTTCTTTCTTTCTTTTTCTTTTTCTTTTTCTTTCTTTCTTTTTCTTTCTTTCTTTCTTTCTTTCTTTCTTTTTCTTTCTTTCTTTCTTTCTTTCTTTCTTTCTTTCTTTCTTTCTTTCTTTCTCTTTCTTTCTTTCTTTCTTTCTTTTTCTTTTCTTTCTTTCTCTCTTTCTTTCTTTTTTTCTTTTTTTCCTCTTCCTTTTCCTTTTCCTTTTCCTTTTCCTTTTTCCTTTTCCTTTTTCTTTTTCCTTTTCCTTTTTCCTTTTCCTTTTCTTTTCCTTTTCTTTTTCCTTTTCTTTTTCTTTTTCTTTTTATTTTTCTTTTTCTTTTTCTTTTTCTTTTTCTTTTTCTTTTTCTTTTTCTTTTTCTTTTTCTTTTTTTTCTTTTTCTTTTTCTTTTTCATGTTTGAAATTATATGTCTTTGAAGCTCTTTTAGTATTCGTTCCTCACTTGATTGACATTGTGCATTATGTTTTACCCCTTCTGTACCAAAAATACAAGAAATAAAAATGTCACTTTCTGACCTCATGTCAAGAGCTTGTGTGTTTCTTTTGACTTGTTCTCTTAGAAACATTTTAGTTAGCTGGTTAGGACTAGATACTTCCTGCTTCAAAAATGTTAATATCCTTGCTTTATAGCTTAGAAATATTCATAGTCTGCAGCCTGAAATGTCTTCTGTTAAGCTGAGTATCGTATGCTTTAAGTGCTATATAGGTATTACATGCACAATCTTGAAATACATCCTTATATAAACTCCAGTTTGCATGAAATGCTAAAATCAGCATTTTCGGTAGTGCTTTGGTCTCACACAACATTGCTTAAATAGTTGTATGGGCAGCTTCTGTTGCCCAGTTTCAGTTTCACTGTTCTTGCTAGAATACGTATTGACTTGCAAAACAATACAGCAACACAGAACATCCACTTTCTGGGTCTGTTGTCCAACTGTGTGCCTGCAGTTCACCTCCTGAGGTCTTACACCACTGACCTATGGCCTGACAACTCAAATTTATTTGAAGCTTTTTTATCTCTCTCTCTTTCAGCTGGTGCGCTCCTCAAAGATGGAACTGAGCATTGTGCATGGAGGGACAAGATGTATCGCCTGCTCCAGGTTTAGATCAGAACTCAAACCTTACTGTTTTCCTTTGGCTTTAGCTGATTAACTGGGCTCAGCCATTAATATCTGTGAAATGTCTTGGCATCTGAAAGGTGTTATTTAAGTACAACGTGTATTGCATATACAAGTAATCTATATCTGAGTTATTTTTCTGCAGGGATGAATGTATTGGTTTTTAATTGTTATTTTTAATGGATCAGAGTAAAATATTGTTCTGTTTTATTTGATCTCTGTCCCTGGTGGGCTTTCTTTTTTTTTTTTTTTTTCTTTCTTTCCAACAGTATGACAGTTTCCTCTTTAGACTTTTAATTATGTCTCCAAGGACCTCCTGTATTAGCAATGGTGGTGGCAGTTTACCATTCTACGAGTTAACCCAGCTAGGTATTCCCAGTCTATAGCAAGTTTTACAAAGATGAGTATTGTGTATTTTTAAATTCTAGTGTAGTTTGGGGATTTACTTGCGTGACAATTTGGCTGAAATGACCGAACCACTTTTATATCTGACCACAGAAGAAACTGCCACGCACATAATTGTGTTATGGATCATCAGGTCATGGATCAGAGATGAATACGGACCTTCAGATCAGGTTTTTTCACAACATAGCTAAAGGCATTGTCCTCAGGAGATGATCTGATCACATCCGTATTTTTTGAGCTTCTGCAATAGTACTTAAATAGCTCTTAGACACTTTAGCTATCTATTTTCTTTCTCTTTGAGATTATTAGAAATAATACTGCCTTAACTACACTGTATCTTGCTGCTTTCCATTCTACCACTCATCTTTTTTATTGCATCTAAATGCAATGCTACTGTAAGAAGGAGAAAAATAAATAAATAAATAAATAAATAAATAAATGTTTCACGCTTTCATTTTCCTTCAAAAATTCTTCACCACAAGAAAAAGTCTGCCTGTCTTCCCCTGAAAGTCCAGACAAAGAGACAGACATTCCTCATCACAGACATGCAGCATATTTGTAACTGGATAATAGCAAAGGTGGTGTTAGTTATGCAACAACAACTAAAATAAATAAATAAATAAATAAATAAATAGAATTAAGCATAAATCTAAAAAGATAGCCTTAAGGAAGGCTACAAGTCACTCTGTTGTCTTGCTATTGAAGCATGTTCTTCATATCTTATTTTCTCAGTTCCTCTTACCTTGTAAACAGAACATCAACTCTAATATAAGGTAGACTGTAAGGATTCTGAGACTGGTACTGGCTTTTAAATTTTGTTATGAAATACACAATATACATATGTATAAACGTACAGTCTTAGTGAAGGTGCTTTTATTTATAAGTCACATCTGGAGTGCTAATTCCTTTCTTTAAGAAAGGGCTCAGTCTGAGTAAACTGTGAGAACAAGGGTAGTCCAACCCAAGACAAACAGTTATTACACCCGTGTTGCTGCCGGGAAAGAGAAGACCCCCCTCTTCTGGCATGAGCTGGAGTAGCTCTCAGCAGAAGATGACAATGTCCAAAACCATGTTTTGATCAAAGAGTATATAAATAATATTTCCTCCTCATCACGTACTCTACAGTTTTCTAGCATTTTTTCACTTCACATTTGCACACAACCCTTCCTCCTCCACACCAGGTCTCTGAGAGCGCAGTGAGAGTGTTCTTGCTTCCTTACCAGTGATCAAACACTCAGTGTGTCACAGCCAGATTCTTTTTGCACAGCTGTTTTCTGGTTTGGGTCAGAACATATGAAGCACTCTCTAATCCAAGCACAGAGTGGATTGAGCACTGATATTAAAAATATGCCCTACAGTCTTGATGACTGTAGAAGGAAAAGCCTTTTGATGGGCAAATTATCTTTGTTTGGGCAATACTATTGACTGCATTCTTTGATGAAGGTGACCAGGAATTCCAGTTGGTGAGGAAAGACATTTGCTAAAGGTGTTCAAAAGTCCTTCTCTATCCCACACTTCAATCATTCATGTAAATACAGGGTATTCGCTATGATAAATATGGCAGTGAGAATTCTGCCCCAATCAGACTTCAAAACATGAAATTGCACATGTATTTATCATTATCTCTTTTGCTGCCAAAAATAGTCATCTATAATATTTCCTTTTGTTTGTTTTTAAATTTTGCATTACTTTTTATTTTTCCCAGCCTTTGCAGATCATGAGTTAATGGTAGGTAGATGGAATTCTTCCCTATTAGATCATATATTTCACTCTTTGTAAGTGCAAGTTACACTAGCTTTCTGTACACCCTAATGGTTAAGAAAAAAAAAAAAAAAAGCAGCCGTGACTGACATTCACAATCTTCCTGTCATTCCAAAGAGGAAAACATTTTGCTTTGGTTTTAAAAATTGAAATCATAGATGGAGAGAAATGTAATTTTGTTCAATGTAATTCATCTGTGAGGTAGAATGCTCTCTGCAAAATGGGAGGAGTTTTAAAGACCAGGGCTATAGAGTTATCTCATTTCTACATGGTAATACCCAAAATAATATATTTATTTCCAACACATAGATAAGGTGTAAAACCAAGCACAGTTACTCTGGTAAGTGCTTGAAATGGAACGACAACCATTATCACAGATACACAACTGATACAATATTTTATCTTAAAAAGAATAGAAAAGCTCATCATTTTTGGTATTTTTCTCCTCTCTTTCAAGCATATTGCAGATCGTTTTAATATATTTTATAATTTTAATTCCATATAGCTGTCAAACCAAAATAAAATGATCTCAAAAATTTTGACATTTTAGTTGTCAATGTTTTCACTATTATTTGTATTCATTTTCAAGTAATTAACTAATCTTTGCTTAGCCTTTTTTTTGGATATGTGAAATCTGAACAAAGTATTGAAAAAAAAAGATCATAAACATTACCTTCACTTTATTTCCCTATTCTTTTCTCACAGCTGGCTCAGATCATACAGTGCAGTTTTGCTTCTGAGTTACTGCTTTCAAAATTTGTTTTATACTTAGATTAATTTCCAACCACTGCTACAGAACAGGAATTTGTTCTGGAGTTGCTGTACTAATGGGTAAAAGGAAATCTTTCCTTGCTTCTGAATACCTCCACGTTTGGAGACCTTTACTGTGTTTATGCACAATGGTCCAAATAATCTCTGTTTATGAATCATCTGTAAAGACAAGCTTAAACCATGAAAATAAATGGCTGGTATGTCATCCAGTCTCTCTCTGAAGCCTTCATTTAGGAATGTTTAACACTTGCTATCAAACTACAATAAAATTAAGGATGTCACAATAGTGGGTGGAATAGAAGGTTTATTGGGGTAGAAGGGTAAGTTTGGGAAAGAAATCAGCTACATATTTTTAACTATTTCAAAACGTACTTAAATTAAAAAGAAGCTTTGCCTTGGCAAAGCTCTCAAAGGACAGACATACAGTGTGGGGTCTATGAAAGCTAATAATATTGTCTTAATTATAATTCTGTTATCAAACTGTGACTGGAAAATAAAAATAACAATAATAATAATAAAAAAGGAACATTGATCAGCAGAAATCATAAAATTAGTTAATAGTTAGGAAACAGCAGATTAGTAATTTATCCTATCTATTGTTTATCCATCTTTATCTTCTTGGGCACTTATATGACAGAACATGTTATTTCTAGCTGCAATATTTCATAAACTGTTTCTCAAGCCTTTTAAAAGCCATTATAAGTGTATATAATAATGTTCTGTTTGCTTATTTAATGCTGGGTCAGTTCCTCTCCATTGCTCTACGAAAGCTTTTTGTGAGCAATTTTCAGCAGGTGGGTTGCAGAGTGAGGGAAGAAGGGTTTTATCTCCCATGATAGTGAGGCTAAGTCTGTTGCTGTTTTGGTAACCAGAGCTTTAAGAGGTTAGCCATCTATATTCCAATTTACTTGTGACTTCAAAGCAATTAACTTACAGCTAAGTTTTTAAAAGTATTCTGACATCTATTAACCAAGGATTTCAATAGTTGTCCAGCATGAAAACACTTTAAAAGATTTGTCTTTACTGTCCGCTGCCTGTAGCTTACCATCTGTAAACATCCTGCCCTGACAGGGGTGTTAGGGTACTACATTATATATGTATTAGTATCTTAAAATGTCTATATAAACATTAGACTGCATGATGCATAATTATTACTAAAATGAGGATTAATAGTAATTAAAACAGACTGGTGTTCTCTCAAAACTATGACAATTGCCTTCTCCTTCAGGACTTTTAAGGCTCTAGAATTGTTTTATTTAAGACAATGAATTCACTGGTATTCTTGGCAATTATTCCTAACAAAGACACTTCTGGTGCAACCTGTGCTGGTTGTAACACTTTCAGAAGATTTAAAATAACTTCACACCACCACAAGCAACATATAACATACTGTGTGATTGTGTGGTGTACAAATGCAGCTAGCAGGTTGTCATAGAGCGTAGCCTCAAAGGACAAGTTTGCCTTTCATGGGATTTTACCTGTGGAATGGAAGGAATTTTAAACTGTGTATAACCATTCTATGATTCTATATAAACTGTATATTACGAACCAAAGAGGAATTGCTTCTTTAAATTAATTAAATAAAGGGCTATTTATTAAAAGTCTTTTCCCCCCACTTTCCTGCCCAGATCTTCATGGCTTTGGAAGCAGTGACAGAATCAACCCTGTCAGTAAAGCATTAACTTTAAGAAGAGTTCCTACTACGAACAAGGAAAGTAGTCACTACATTGCTATTGGCACTTGACATTGCACAGAAATTCCTAATGTTAAATTGTATAAAGTAGCTTAATCTTTTTAACCTTTGCATTATTTTTATACATGATCAATTGAACATTGGATGAAATATATGAACAAACAAAGTATGTATAAATAAATACAAATGACAAAAACAAATGACAAAAACAAAATCTCAGCAGGTAACAATTACAATAACAACTAAAATACATATGAGGCCTACGTATTCTGATGGTGCAGTTAATTCTCTGCCCTTTCTTTAATCTTATTATTTAACTAAGAAGAAATATATTTTCACTACCATACAAGGGTACTAAAAGAGCTAGTATTCAAAACAAAGTAATTCAACCTTCAAGCAGCCATGTTGCAGCTCTGCTTTGTGCCTAACATCTTACTCTCCAAATTCTGGCTTTAAGTTGTCTGCCTTCGTGCTGTTACTAAGAGATGCAGTTAAATTATTCTCTTAGGCTCTTGTCCCCTCAATGCCAGGGATGTTACATTGCTTCAGTTGTTCTTTATTAAAGGAAGAATATCTACATCTATATAAGGCAACTTTGTATAAATATCACCATTCATTCAAGAGGGTGGGGTTTTTTTTGTTTGTTTTTTTTTGTTTTTTCCTTAGGAAAATGAAATATATATATATATATATATATAATGCTTCTTCAGTAAAAGTATCTTCTCCTAACATAATATTGTTCTTGAAAATCTTCAAATTTAGAGTAGGCCTATACTATTTACAACTTGCTCGAGCTAAGAGAAGAGAAACCACTGAATTATTTTCCCCTCCCAGGTATATCCCTCATGCTTTAGCTCTTAGCGTATACTGGCAAAGGTTACCAAAAAGAACGGGAGGGTGTGACATGAGAGAAGCTTAGTACCAGAGAACATCAGGATGAAATCTGTTTGTCTTTTGATTGCTTTTGGTAGACTTAGGGGTGGAACTGCTGGGGAGCTCCTTTCCTTCCAACCACAAGCGGACATATTGTTGAAAATGTTCTGGTGTTTCTCTTTGCACATAAACAGACACATGCTAGACAGGATCTGAGAGACAGTATCATATTATGCAGCTTCTATACTTAAAAGAGCAGTTATGTACACCAAAAGAATATTTTCCAGGCCTTAGCGTGATGTCTTCTGAAAACACACTGCAAAGTCAAAGCTAAATCTTCCTACAAACTGTGGTTACCTATCCAGCTGATTCAGTGACCACAGTCCATTTTAATAAAGAATACCTGAGTGCTTGCTTCTGGTCCCTACATAAATATGAGACAGCTAGTATGAGAGGAAAGACTGCACTTGGCCCTGCACCACAGGTAGCAAGCACTACTTCTGAGTTGGGAAGTTTATACTGGACAGAAAATAAACATTACAAAGATGAGGGAATGAACACATACATTTTACAATTTCTACTAGAATGATTCTTGCCAAACTCAACAGTAATCAATGCACATTTGTCAAATAAATGAATTGAAAGCTGGGGTGAATGAGAATTTCAATTTTAATAATATTTTGTAATGTACTGTTATTCTGGAATTATAAGTAGTAAGACAGAAATTAAGGTTTATACCTGAAGTCAAAGGCTCAAATTATTAGGCCATGTTTGCAGGTCTACTATAATATTTTTAGTCTGTTTTGTTTTGTTATGTTTTGATTTGATTTTTTTTTTTTAGTTTATTTTATTTCAGGTTATGTGAGATAGTTAATTCTGTGCAACAGGAAAACTGAGACATTGTGGTAATAGTATTAAACTATTTACCAAACATGTATATGGAATATGTCTTCTTTTTAATAAGAATGATTATGCTTAGTGGGGTGCATAATATGGAGCCCGACAGTATCCTGACACCAAGAGATTTGCAGACAAAAAAACAGAAAAAAAGTAAAATATTTCTATTATTGGCAGGACTGGTATAGGTACATAGAGCTAAGTGTGTCAGAAACTAGAATTTGAGAGTATTTTTGTTGTTATCTTTCCATTACCTCAGAATGAATTTTATTTTTCTTTATTCTTCTTTTTAACAAAAACATTCTATTTTTTTAAGAATTAGGCCAAGAAAAATCACATTGGATGCTAAAAAAAAAATATCTTTTTTTTTTTTTTCCCTCTAATACTAGTCTCCAATGCATTCGTGACCTAGTATTCAACAGAAAATTGGTGTTTATTTTTGGAGTTATGCCTTTACCATCTAAATGGCATCTAACCCCGGCTGAACCAGAACGCTCTAAGAAGGGTTCTGTCATGCCTCAATAAAATTCCTGAAGGAGGAATTAGGTGCTGATGGAGAGCAGAATTGAAAAGAGGAAAGACAGAACAGGTCAGAAGTGTGACTGGGGTTGATTTACTGTAAATAGAAGAAGACGAGGCCAGGACTGGATGAGGCCTCCACACTGTTTCTTCATCCATTCTCAATTCTGTGTTATATGAAATAGGGATTGCATCAGCAATAGCATGCTTAACAGCACAACTGTATTTAATTCCTTGACCACCACCGATCCTGGTCACTGAATGAATCGAGTTCTTAGTTAAAAAATAACCCATTAACCAGGAACACAGTTTGCATTGTTACATGGATACTATGGGATAATGGATTCATACTACAGAATTAACGTCCTACTTTGTTCATAATTTGTGTATACTTACTTTGCAGACAATGCTATTTTAATGGGTGTTATCTTGAGCTATTTCTGTGTAATAGTCAAGTTTTGAAAACCTTCACCTGCCAAAATAAAAATCCATCATGTGGAACATGAGTTATGACATCAACGGTCTTAGGCACATTAGGTGCACAGCACAGACCTAGCTCTAGAATTAGCAGGTTAAGTCATCCCAGGATTAATTTCTTAGGCTGCATATGGAACAGCATTTTAAAGGTTTGCAATACATTTTTTTACTAACATCTTTCATGGTACTTGTAGGTGATGGAGGAATGTAAATGCGTAGAAAGTTATGTCAAGTTCCTTTTGTGCAGAGACCCTTCTGCTCTGTTATCTAGTAATACCCTTTTTATACTTTTGCTTTTACCTTAGACTCCTACTCCTGATTTTGAGTTTTATTCATTTCCATTTTATGCATACCTCTAAACTCCTGTCCATCTGTGGACTTTCAGCTCCTCAGCTGCTGTTTAGCTACCTGTAAACTCAGAAAACAACTCTGCATCTCTGACTGATGTCTTCTTCCAAAGTCTGCATATCTCTAGCCAACCCTCTTCCTCCTCAGCTGGTTTTCTGTCTGACCTCAGTGACATTGTTTGCTTTTCATCTTCCTCATAGAGGGTTCCATTATGACCGCTTCTCTTTGTCTGGCTCATGCAGGGAGTAGCATCTGACAGCATGAGACAGACATCCTGCATTCAGCTTCAGTTCCTGGCTCTAGAAATGCAAATGGAGAAGTGAGGCTTGTCCCAACACTGGAACATACTCATTCCTGAGATACTCTTCAGGTCTGAGAAGTTGGACAGCTAGTGAGTAAGACATCTAACTTCTATCTTCTTTAAGGAGTCTACACTGAGCATCTACCAATTGTGGCCATTTCTGAAAGCTTATAATTTTTTTACCTGTTGAGGTGAGTTTTCAAGGAAACAGGAGAAAGGAGAAGAGGAAAAAAGGTCACTGATTAATACTTGCAAAGAATAATAGATTCCTTCTCTAAACCTACGTAACTAGAACTCCTAAGTAGACAGTTTATAAACATTATTGGGAATGGATGAACAGAAAGTATTTTCTATTTCTTTTTCTTGGAAATTGAGTGTTCCGAAAAAATAAAGATGATAATGAACGTCAGCTTGAGTGGTTACAACAATTATAGAAGGTTTGTAGTAAAGATTATAGGGCAAGTTTACATACAGGATCAAACTGTATTAAGAAAACAGTAATAAATTACTTTTTGAGGGTTGGGGGGCTTACTAAAAATCTTTTAAAAAACAAGGTTATAGTGTACATGGTGCACATGTGTTTGTTTGTGGCCTGATAATGAACATTTGCCTTTGTTAGTGGTGTGGTCTGGAGCATATATTTCCCTCTGCTTTGGCTTAGTGTCTACTGTGTAAACAAATACACTTTTGCTCTTATAAACAAAATTACACTGAGAACTGTTACATTCTCACCTTCCTGACTGAAGCTTCTGGAGGCTTGGATGCAGCCTCATGTTACTTGTGAATACTTGACACGAAAGCAGAGAACAGACCAGGGTGGAGGCAGGGACAGCTGTTTCCTGGACACCCAGGGTGGCAGATTTGGGCCTGGCAGCCAGGACCTGAGCAGGGCAGCCAGGGGCACCGGGATGACCCCAGTCCTGAGCACCAGGCTCCTCCCTGGGGACAGGGGTGGTTGAGGCCAGGTCCATGGGTGGGCCCATCTCAGCAGGGCTGGGCTGGGCAGGGCTCTGGGGAGCTGGAGACTGGCCCTGCCACAGCCTCAATGTGACTGAGGTGGGGTGCAGGGCCTGGGGAGGCCTGTCAGTACCTTCAGAGCCCTGATGTACGAGAGTGAAGGCTTTTTTAGTTACTTAATTTGTTCATTTGTTTTGAAATATAAACAGAATTTTGAGGAAGGTGAAAAAGGTCCAAAGGTGCAAATGTTTTCATATCCCTATCTGGCAACTCCTGAATTTCAGCAACAAAACTTAATGGTTTCAAAAGCATGGATAGAATCAGTATTTAGATCATTATTTTACTTACTTAGTCATTTTGACCTTAAATCGGGAGTGCATAAATAGGTCTGTGTATAAAGAGATCAGACAATAATACAATAAGCATTGTGTCAAATCTAATTATGTACCATGTTTTGTAATTATAGATTAGTCTTTCTCCGTGGTGGGTCACAGTTCAGAATCAATGGCACACTATATTTGTGGACAATTTGTATGCAAATAGCAGACAAATACATCAAAATATACAATGATGTCTAGACGCTTTGAATGTACGGTATTTTTTAAAGCAGACCACTGAAATAAAAGCATGTGCAAGTTCTAAATTTATAAATCCTTAGTCATCACAGAAAGAAACAGGTACCCACTCTCTAGCAATTTACGAGTTTGTGTTTTTTCTCTTTAATACCTGAATATTTTTTTTTCCTATCCATTGGGATACTGAAGACACATTTGAATTGAGAGAGAAATGCACTTTTCTTTAGATCTTTTAAATCTAAATTACTAATGCACCATTATTATTATTATTATTAGTAGTAGTAGTAGTAGTAGTAGTAGTAGTAGTAGTATTTCACTCTCTAACTTGATATCCATAGAATCACAGAATCATAGAATGGCATGGATTGAAAGGGACCTTAAAGATCGTCTAGTTCCCATCCCATGCCATGGGCACGGATGCTGTCCACTAGATCAAGTTGCCCAAGGTCTCATCCAGCCTGGTCTTGAACATCTCCAGGGACTGGGGCATCCTGTTCCAGTGCCTCACTGCCCTCTGAGTGAAGAAATTCTTCCTAACATCTGGAATTGCCCTGACCCAGGTATAGTGAACTTGATCATGTTGAACTTCACGAGGTTCATGTGGGCCCACTTATCTAGCTTGTCCAGGTCCCTTTGGATGTTATCCCTTCCTTCTGTTGTATTAACTGCACCACTCAGCTTGGGGTCCTCTGCGAACATGCTGAGGGTGCACTTGATCCCACTGTCTGTGTCACCGATAAAGATATTAAACAGTACCAGTCCCAAGACAAACCCCTGAGGGAAACCACTTGTCACTGTTCTCTAGGTGTGGCCTTCAAGCCAATTCCTTATCCACTGAATGGTTCACCCTTCAAATCCATCTCTCCAGTTTGGAGATCAGGATGTTATGTAGGACCATGTTGAAGGCCTTATAGAAGTCCAGGTAGATAACATCTTTGGTCTTCCCTTGTCAACAGATGTAGTCACTCCATTATAGAAGGCCACTTAGTTCAGGCATGATTTGCCCTTGGTGAAGCCATGCTGGCTGTCTCAAATCACATCCTTGTCCTTCACGTGCTTTAACATTGCTTCCAGGAGGATCTTTTCCATGATCTTGCCAGGCACATAGGCAAGGCTCAGCGGTCTGTAGTTCCCCGGGTCCTCCTTTCTACCCTTTTTAGAAATGGGAGTGATGCTTCCCTTTTTCCAGTCACCAGGGACTTTGCCAGAACTGACTGCCAGGACTTTTCAAATATGATAGAGAGAGGCTTGGCAACTCCATCAACCAGTTCCCTCAGGACCCTGCGATGCATGTCATTGGGACCCATAGATTTGTACCAGTTCAGTTTCATCAGAAGGTCTTGAACCTACTCTTTGCTGGTAGTGGGAGGGACTTTGCTCCCTCAGCCTTCATTTTCAGGTTCAGGGAAACAAGCAACGTGAGAAGCCTGGCTGGCAGTGAAGACTGAGGAAAAGAAGCCATTGAGCACCTCATCCTTCTCCATGTGTGCAGTTACCAGTCCTCCCTTCTCGTCTATTAGACGGGCTACACTCTCCTTGGCCCTTCTTTTCTGGTCAATGCACCCATAGAATCCCCTCTTGTTATTTTTTGCATTGCTTGTCAAGCTCAGTTCTATCTCTGCCTTGGCTTTCCTGATCCCATTCCTGCACGTCCAGAAAGTGTCCCTGTACTTTTCCCAGGGCACATGTCCCTGCTTCCGCTACCTGTGCATTTCCTTCTTGCGCCTCAGTTTGACTATCAGGTCATTGCTCAGCCATCCCACTTTTCTGCCCTCCCTTCCCACTATAACAAATGAGGTGGAGAGTTCTTGTGCTCTAAGAAAAGCATCCTTAGAGAGTTGTCATCTCTGCTCAGCTCCTTTGTCCCTAAGGACAGTGTCCAAGGATAACCCGTATCCTAGGTCTTTAAATAGGTTGAAGTTCACCCTTCAAGATCTGTTGCTTCCTAAAGTGATAGTGTTCCCAGTTTCACTTCCATCACTCAGAGGTACATCCCCTTCTCTCACTGAATCTAGTTTAAAGCCCTGCCAATAAGCCCAGCCAGTTTGCTGCCCAACACACTTTTGCCCCACCTGGTCAGGTGCACCCCATCCCATGTCAGCATGCCCGATCTCTCAAAAGTGGGTCTGAGATCATAGAACCCAAAACCTTGAGCATGGCACCCGCCACGCTGCCAATTGTTCACTTGGTCCATTCGTCTCCTTGGGTCCCAGTCACCAACTTGCCCTCCTGATCCCCTCAACATCTTTCTGAGGGACATAAAAGTCCCTTTTGATATTTTGCAGTCTCTTTGTTGTAGCCTTATTTGCCTCTACGTGAAAGAGTAGGAATGGGTGGTAGTCTTCAGGCTCCACCAGGCTTGGTAGCCTCTTTATAATATCATGAATGTGGGACCTCAGCAGCCAGCAAACCTCTCTGGAGAGATTAACTGGATGTCAAATAGGTTCCTCTGTGCCTCTCAGAGAGGAGTCTTCAATTACTAACCCCCTTTGTGCCTTTTTTCGTGTCACAGGTTCTGATGCAGGTTGTTGACTGAGTCAACTTTGTATGGTTGCCCTTTCCTAGGTCTTTACCATTATCCACCCCTATGTGACCAGTGCATTATATGCCAATGAGCTGCAACACCCTCATGCATCTGCAGAGTCCTATGTCACTCTGCATGTTTCTGTTTGAGGGGATTTATCTCTTACTTAGCTGTTTCCACTGCCAAAGACTACCAATCATTCTCCTTCCTGGCTGCATCTGTGCTTCTGTATTGCTTCCAAACTTGATGCTGAAACTACCTTTCTCATTATGACATAATGTTTTTGGATTTTGATTAACATACCACAATGAATCACAAGATGTAATTGTCAAAAGTATGCATCACAGCCTTGTTTACCTGCTATCGCTAGAATACCTTGTGTTTGGTGATGTTACCTCTGTGAAATACCAGCCTTGAGCAACGTTATGATTTTGACTTTGCCTTGAGTTGGAAGTGATCTGTTCCTATACATTCTTATATTTATCATGTCTTAGCTATGCTTAAACAATTCAATATATTAGTGCCTGCTTAGCAATTTCTAGCTAGTACAGAGATACACAATACAGGTGTTTCTTCAACATACAAATTTCCAAGAGCTCATTAAAGGCATCTTCTTTTCCACACACAATTTCATAAGGAAATTAGTCTTGGCCTCTATCTTCAAGGTATCCATGGCTTCAGAACTTACACCCAGGATATCCAAAAGAGATGCTGAAAGCTGTAGATAAAAGCTATGTTTCTCAGAGAAGGGGATGGGTGGGCAGTGGTGGAGAATGGGACCAATGAAAAGAAAAAAAAAAAAAAAAAATAGAGATAGTTTGAGATTAAGCAATGAAATTGCCAACATGCAGGATTTAACTACTGCTTTCTGACCCATGCCTATTTTTCTGTTTTTGCCTACAGCAAAAGAGCAGCATCTCTACCAATGAGAACAACAAATAAAAACCATCTACAAACCATATGAGACCAAGACACTCAATTTTATACTGTGTAAAAGTATGATGTAATGTATGATAACAGTGTTTAATGGCAGATAGCAGTACTTAGTGGCATATGAACTTAGCTAAAGTAGAGTAGAATTCAGTCCTGATAAGTCCCAAGACAGGATTTCTGTCTTATGTGTCATGATGAAAGAGACTCCATTTGTTGCATACAAAAGAAAAGTCATACAACAGTAGAAAATGTTCTCAATTCAATTAAGAAAGTGGGTTCCAAAGCATAAAAAAGCTGATGACTGCATTATGCCCTGAGCAGGTCTCAGATAATTTTGGTTTTGTCCATCAAAATAAGACACTTCTTTCATTATTTGCACCATTTGTCTTTCATTCTAAACTGAGGACAGTGATTACTTTTCGTTAGGTATGTAGAGCAAGGTATGGCTGATAAGGCTTGTTGTCGGCTGCTTTGCCCTGTTTTCCTAAAGAGAAAAGAAATACATCTCATATACAAAGTTACATGTTGAGTTCCAGATGAAAATCTAGAATTACAAACTTCTAGCTTATTTTGGGGGTCTAGAGAGTATCATTTTTTTGATAAAATGGAACACTCATTTGAAAAAAATATCTCTGACAGGAAAAGTTTCAAGTATTAGTTTAAGATCAAGCATTTTGGTTAAGTTTTTACTGAATCAGAGCATGAAAGAAGAGAGAAATGTGGCTATACTCATGTCCATCACCACGTGCTGGGAATCTGTACAGTAACTTTAATGTGCTTAAATAGGCACACATATGTATATGCCTCAAGTGATGTTTTCAAAGATCAGAATCAGTTGTCTAATTGATTTAATTTATTGGCATTTATTCATTTACTGTATCTGTAGGGAGACAGGAAAATATCTAACTCATTGCAGCAAAGGACAAATATACAATATATTCAAAACAATGTAAAAGAAATAAACTATATGCCATCTGCATGCCAAGAAAAATTGTATTGGGTGTAGGACTGATCTGTATGCACATGATTGAAATACAGGCATGAGAACTGAAATGTACTGCCATAAAATGCTGTGTATCAGTTGTTGACATGGAATTATAAATTACAGCTGTGGCACATGATTACCATCTATGCCTTGACAAGCCAAACTAGGATGTTGCTGCAGAGGGTCATTGTCCATCGGGAAAGGAAGAGTACATAATTCTGTTGGGTAGGTGGGTTGGTGGATGGGGATAGAGGGGTTGTTTGTTTGTTTTGTTTGTTTGTTTTATTTCTTTAACATTGTAAATAGCAAGAGATTATGCAAATACAGCTTTTACAATGCCTTGTTCTCAGATAAATTCCAAATGCAGATGTCAAAGGCAAGAGAACTTACTGTATTAGTTGCTCTGTACGTACAATATTAGGAATAATTGCTTACAAATCATATAGACTAATACATTTTTATTACTTCCTTTACAATGGTACATGTTTCACAAGTAGAAAGCATGTCAGATAGATACATGGAAAATCGTTCTGGGAGCTATATTGCATATGGCATGCACAGACTCCTGTGGGATGTTATCTTTGCTTTCAACAGTGTTAATTTACTTCTGTGACAATGCATTACATTCAGAACTTCAGACAATTTCTTACTATCAAAATGTGGGGCTGATGAGAGAGTTGTTATTACTGAAGTCTACTGAATCCCAATTGTTTCATAGTCAAAACATGGTGGAGGAAACAAAATTCTGTACAGTAATATCAAACTGCAATATTCTGAACTGAAAGACAAAACAGTGAAATCTATGGCACATAAATTCCGAGAAGAAAATGCAAAACTCTACACCATCCTTCATGGTTAAATAAGAAAACTCTTTCTACTGCTTCAAGAGATTCTTTGATACCAAATATATTCTTTTATACACACTCCAAGTTAAGAATTGTTAGTGTTCAGACCTCCTCTACTTCTATTTCCTCTAGCAGCTGCAAGTGTTGGTCTTAGTTACTATTTGACCAATGTGTTTTGATTTCGTGGTCTAAGCAAAGTACAGTGTTTACAGCTTACATTTTTTAAAGATCTTTGGCTTAAATCATTGTTCTTTTTTCTCAGTTTGCAGATGTCCATGCTGGGTGTTTCTGCAAGGAAAATATAACTTGTAAAATAACTCAGCAAATATATAAATAGATCTGCACAGAAAATAAGAATACTTTCAGTGGAAAATGCTGACTCTAGTGGTATACTTCCATGAATACTGTAAAATAATCATCAGCTTTTACTTGGATAGTCTAAAAAATATGTGCCTTTTAATTGCCATATCATAGCACATTTCAATTAACTTATGCAATCTTCATCCATCCCACACTTGCTGCTATTCATCCTAGATACTTTTATACCCTCAGACTGTAAGAATTTGCATAACTTTCCATTATCAAACCATTCCCAGTAACAGACAAATTTACAGGTGACAAAAATGACAGGTGACACATAAGCAGAACTTGGCTTCAGACATGTTTTTTACCTAGATGGTGAATTATGTTACCCGTAGAAGAAAAAAGCTTCTTAAATTGTTGTTTTACTGCTCAGCATTAAAGTCTTAGAGTTACAGGGGATCTCAAAGGTCATTCTCCTACCTTATGTGCACTGACATCAAAATAAACTGAGGGTTAATGATGTGTTGCAAAAGAACAGTGTTTTGCTGTGTTTGTCTCTCACAGTAGAAAATAAGTATTTTGTTTAAAATTACCAAGAAGGATTTTTACTGAGGATGACTGCACCAATATCTGCTGGGTACATGACCAGCTGGAAAGCAGCATTGCAGAAAAGGACCTGGGCATCCCAGTAGGCACATATATATTCAATGCAGGTTGAACATGAGCCAGCAAAGTGCCCTTTCAGCAAATAAGGTGAAAGGTATTCTGAGTTGCATAAGGTAAAGTTGGGAGGTGATCCTTCCCCTGTAAGCAGCACTGGTGAGGCCATACCTGAAGTGGTGTGTCCCGTTCTGGGCTCCCAGTGCCATAAAGAGCCATTAAGATAATGAGGGGACTAAAGCATCTCTCCCATGATGAAAGACTGAGAGAGTTGGGGCTCTTCACTGGGAAAAGAAGGTTCTTATCAGTTATCTTATCAATGTCTATAAAAACCTGAAGAGAGACTGCAAGGATGATTGAGCCATGCTATTTCCAGTGGTGCCCAGTGACAGGACAAGAGGCAATGGGCACACTCTGAAACACAAGAGGCTTCATCGGAACATCAGCAAACACTTTTTTTTTTTTTTTTTGCTCTGAGGGTGACTGAGCACTGGCATAGGTTGCCCAGAGAGGCTGTTGAGTCTCCCTCCTTGGAGACATTCAAAAGCCATATGGACATGGTCCTGTGTGACTGGATCTAGGTAGCTTGAATAGGGTGGACAAGATGACCTCCAGAGGTTCCTTACAACCTCAACCATTCTGTGATTCTGGAATTCCATGACTGACCTGGCATTGGCTGGTAGACCTGTCATCTGGCCATGCTTTAGGATGTCATCATGCTTGCTATGCATTAAACAATGACAGGATTTTACAGTAAGGAGTAGACTGCTGTTCATGTTGGCATTATTTATTCCGTATTTTACAGCAGCATCTAAATAACTCAATCCATCAGTAATCAGCTGTGCTAAATTTATAGGGAAATGGCAGTAAGTTTAATTCTTGACATTAAGTCCTCCTCTTTTTGGCTTTTCTTGCTCTCACTATCTTTTTACAGTTTTGTACACATAAGCCAAGAAAAGAAAAAGGTTGGTATGATGAGAACAGCATGGGACTTTGCTTATGGAGCCATTTCTACTCTTTGCTGACATTAACTGGCCAAAATCAAAGAAATGAACCCAGACTTCACAGTAAGACCATTTCACATTATATTTCTAAGAAAGGTTGACCTCCCATGTTGAGAAAGGCTCGCAAACTGTAGCCCTCATATTAGGATGAATGACTACAAAAACTGGAGTAGAAATATGTTTAAATTTCTGTTTAACCTAAAGAGTCACTAGCTCATATTATTTATTAAGGGCCTCCAAAAGTTTCTGTGTGTATCTGCAGCTTTTTACTACCAAAACTTTTCTGGATGTGCTCTGCTTTAGTCTGGCTGCTAATCTGAAGGTCTAATGAGCATTTCCATTTCCAAAGTAAATATAACTATGCTTTTGTTTTAATGTTTTGTTTTATTCTATTTATTATTTATTTTTTATTTATCTTATAGTTTAGTGGAAAAAAATAGCACTACTTTCTTTTTCTATGCACGATGACCAACAGATAACAAGGAAAGTTACAGTGTGGCAGCTAAGTAAGACAAAAATTCTTGAGATATACAAAAATAATTGAAACTCATCTCCACTTCCTAAAGTTCATGCCTACTGAAAAAGGAGAAAGAGGCATACATTCTATTGACAAACTGGAATCCACAGTAGTCTTTTTAGGAACTTGGTTGCAGCTATTGCATCTTTTGGTAACAAATTCTGTCTTCTTCCAAACTAGCCCTCAAAACTTTTGATAAATCATACAAATTTAGAGGCAGGGCTCAAAGGGTTGTGGTAAATGGGGCCACATCAGGCTGGTGGATGGTCACTAGTGGGGTCCCTCAAGGCTCCATTTTAGGGCCAGTCCTCTTCAATGTTTTTATAAATGATTTGGATGTAGGACTAGAAGGTGTTTTGAGCAAATTTGCCAACAACACAGACTTGGAGGAGTTGTAGACTTGGCTGAGGGTGGAAAGGCCTTGCAGAAAGATCTGGACAGATTGGAGAGCTGAGTGATCACCAGCCACATGAAGTTTAACAAGAGCAAGTGCCGGGTCCTGCGCCTGGGACGGGGCTACCAGTACAGACACGGCGACGAGACGCTGGAGAGCAGCCCCGCAGAGAGGGATCTGGGGGTAGTGGTTGACAGCAAGTTGAATATGAGCCAGCACTGTGCCGTAGCAGCCAGGAGGGCCAACCGTACCCTGGAGTACATCAAGCACGGCATTGCTAGTCGGTTGAGGGAAGTGATTATCCTGCTCTACTCTGCACTGGTGCGGCCTCACCTCAAGAACTGTGTGCAGTTCTGGGCACCACAGTACAAAAAGGATGTAAAAGTGTTGGAGAGTGTCCAGAGGAGGGTGACAAAGATGGTGAAGGGCCTAGAGGGGAAGGCATATGAGGAGCGGCTGAGGTCACTGGGCCTGTTCAGCCTGGAGAAGAGGAGGCTGAGGGGAGACCTCATCGCAGTCTACAACTTCCTCGCGAGGGGGAGTGGAGAGGCAGGTGCTGACCTATTCTCCTTAATCACCAGTGATAGCACCTGCAGGAGTGGTGTCAAGCTGAGGCAGGGGAGGTTTAGGCTGGACATCAGGAAGAGGTTCTTCACCGAGAGGGTGGTCGCACACTGGAACAGACTCCCCAGGGACATAGTCACTGCACCAAGCCTGTCTGAATTTAAGAAGCATTTGGACTGTGCACTTAGTCACATGGTCTAAAATTCTGGGTAGACCTGTGCGGTGCCAGGAGTTGGACTTGATGATCCTTATGGGTCCCTTCCAACTCGGGATATTCTATGATTCTGTGATTCTATGATTCAATTCAGATACTTCCCTGCAATTATATAGTCTTGATAGTATACATGATATATAGGATTAAAAGTTTAAATGGTATACAATACAAGGTATAGTTTTATGATAACAAATTATACTAATCACTGGTACTGACTGGACTGATTTTAAAGGGCTTCCCTGTGGGAAGGAAGGTAGTGACATAGGGAACTGAGGTTGCTTAGACTAGAGAAGAAAACAGGGGAAACCTTATTGCTCTCTACAACTACCTGAAAGGAAGGCGTGGGGAGCTGGGAGTCGGCCTCTTCTCACAGGTAACTAGTGACAGGACTAGAGGGAATGGCCTCAAGTTGTGCCAGGGGAGGTTTAGGTTGGAAATTAGGAGAAATTTCTTCTCAGAAAGGGTAGTCAGGCATTAGAATGGGTTACTCAGAGAGGTGGTGGAGTCTCTGTCCCTGGGGGTGTTTAAGGAAAGGTTAGACATGGTGCTTAGGGACATGGTTTAGTGGATGGTATTGGTGGTAAGGGATGGTTGGACCAGATGATCCTGGAGGTCTTTTCCAACCTTAATGATTCTGTGATTCTTTGATATACTCTGGAACTCTGTAAATTAACACTGATCAAATGTGCAACAGAATGCATGGTACACTAGTTAAAGTAAAAAACGTTTATTATTTAGCCAATCTTCTCCAGAATTAAAGCTTATATTCAAAACCACTCTGTTACAACACACCGCACACTATACTCTTTTGGAAATCAAAGTAATCAGTAATTTTATTCTAATAGCTAAAATACTTGGTTAGATAGTACAAGACTTTCACTCTCATCTTTCAAAAAAAATCATTCTAATGATGATCAAAATTAGGAAGGAGAGTATTTTTGTTCAGTTTTCTTTTTTTTTTTTTTTTTTTAAGTGGAGAGACACAGCTGTAGGAAAATCAGATCATTTATCCAATGAAATGCGCTCTTCTTTTGTAGGAAGAATCAGAAATGTATGTCATTTGAGATAAATGTCTAATTTTTCTTGTGTCATTTTTAATCACAGAAAAAGATCCTGTATCCTTAGATTAATATCAGGGGGATGCAGCATCTAATATTCTCTTTTCCTGGAGCCTTACACTTCATAAGAACACAGGTTTATGACATCCACCAGCAGGTAGTGCTGAGCAGGAGGACCAGCGAACAAAGCCCATTCATACACAGAATACCCGACAGTCCACATCTTCCTACTGGATACCCATTCAGTTGTGAAATACAGAATTCCTAAGGCAACAAATTAGTCCAAATGAACATGAATTTTGATTGCTTTTTGGTTAGAAGGCAATACTGTAAAGTTTTTTATTTATTATAAATTTACTTAGATTTTAATAACGTTTAGAGTCAGAATGATAGAATCATTATGCTTGGAAAAGACCTCCAAGATCATCTGGTCCAACCACCAATGTCAGCCATTAAACCATGTCCCTAAGCACCACATCCAACCTTTCCTTAAACACCCCCAGGGATGGTGACTCCACCACCTCCCTGGGCAACCTGTTCTAATGCCTGACTGCTCTTTCTGAGAAGAAATTTCTCCTAATATACAACCTGAACCTCACCTGGTGCAACTTGAGGCCATTCCCTCTAGTCCTATCACTAGTTATCTGCAAGAAGAGGCTGCCCCCCAGCTCCCCACGCCTTTCTTTCAGGTAGTTGTAGAGAGCAATAAGGTCTCCGCTGAGCTTCCTCTTCCCCAGACTAATCAAACCCAGTTCCCTCAGCTGCTCCTCACAGGCCCTTCACCAGCTTCGTAGTCCTTCTCTGGACACGCTACAGGGCCTTGATGTCCTTCCTGTAGTGAGGGGCCCAAAACTGAACACAGTACTCTCAAGGTGCGGCCTCACCAGAGCAGAGTACAGGGGGACAATCACCTCCCTGGTCCTGCTGGCTACACTATTCCTGATACAAGCCAGGATGCCGTTGGCCTTCTTGGCCACCTTGGCACACTGCCGACTCATGTTCAGGTGAGCATCAACCAGCACCCCTAGATCCTTTTCCTCTGCACAGCTTTCCAGCCACTCTGCCCCAGGCCTGTAGCGCTGCATGGGGTTGTTATGGCCAAAGTGCAGGACCCAGCACTTAGCCATGTTGAACCTCATCCCATTGGCCTCTGCCCATAGACCCATCCTGTCCAGGTCCCTCTGCAGGGCCTTCCTACCCTCCGGCAGATCGACACTTCCACCCAGCTTGGTGTCATCGGCAAACTTACTGAGGGTAAATATTGTTTAGCCACAATATTTGGCTCTACAAATTTGTATAACAGTGAATTTTACTATTATCATGCTATATGAATTGATGTTTCCCTCCTACATTTGATATAACTTTTGCAGTTACTGATTTCAAGTCTGTTATTAAATTGTCCTTAAAGACAAACACAAAATTATAACTGTCATGCTGGAACTGATCCAATACTCTGTCTCCAACATCTGATACTACAGAAACTGGAAAAGAGAATTTTCTTCAATAGTTAGACTGTGAGAAAAAGGTGTTGTATCCACTCCATTTTTTCTCTTAACTTTACTTATGATGACCACAGAATTCACTTTATTTCTATAACCCACCAGTCTGAAATCTTAACCAAGTTCTTAGCTTTACCAACTTTGTGTGGCAAAGAGTTCGTCAATCCAATTATTTGTTGTATAAATAAATCTTATTTAAATTTGTTTTGAATTTGTCTACATTAAACATTTTAAATTTTACACCACTCTTTTCTGTTACTTGATCAGAAAATGTTATTTTCTCCATACCATTCATGTTATATATATATATTTATCAAAGTATTGGTACATGATCTCTGTAGAGATTTAGGGCATATTCCTCTACTGTCTCACACTTTTAAGGTGAATATAAGCAATTTCCAGAAGAGAAAAACAGTTTTAGACACTTGTAAACTGAAGAATTTAGCCAGTGATGTATTGTATAGTCAGCCCTGTCTCTGATTCAGTCACAATTCTAATAAAAAGTATGGAATGGTTAAATATTTTCCCACTAATTCTCAAAATCCTAAACTAATTGTAATGTAAATTATAATTAGTATAGTTCAGGTTTCCTGGGAAGAAATATAATTGTATACATTGTATGCCATAGGCTGGAATCTGATTTTTAAGGTGCTTGGTTGCCTTATTTCTTCTGGTACGTTGTTGCAACAAAAATCAATCTTCTTCCTCGCTGTCCCATAGGTGGGAATGAAATACAGCATGTATTTCTGACAAAAACACTGCAATGCAGGAGATTCCCAAAGTTCACTGCTTTGAGTAGGAGATTGGATTAGGTTGGAATTCCTACCTGGATTATACTACGATCCTACAGTCCACTGCCAGCAGTACTTCCCTCTCAGACTCTGATGAACTTTTTTGCTTCAATCTATAATTCTTGAATTTTTTTTGTGGCAATGAATTCAAGGCATGTTTTGGGGACCACAGCCACCACAAATTAAGCTTATAAGAGCTCCAACATATGAAGCAGGAGAAGGGAGCACCGCTTAGGCTTCGTATGTCTTTAAGGTGGAGAGGTGAAGTTGACTGGAGAAAGCACTGGTGTATATGCTCTGAGTAGGTAGTTCCTTTGCCTTGACATGGCACTTATGTCTATCTAATTCAGTCCCTTCAGGGGTCACCCATCACCACGAAGCAGCAGGGATATTAATCAGCTGAGAAAAGTCCCCTTCTTTCTCCTTTAACCTTGACTGTTCCTGCTTCCTGAGGCTTCCTTTAGCAACTGCCTATACCGAACTGTATTCTCCGAATGAATGAATGAATGAATGAATGAATCCGGGTTCGAGCACAAATTAAGCAAGTTTTGTGTGTCAGGAGATTTCTATCACTATTTCTAGTGTGGTGGATCTGTTGTTAAACACATGTATGAGGTAAAGAATCACCTACAGGACACTCCTTAAAAAACATGTGTCTTTCTGTCTGTAAGTCCATGAATGCCAGGGTTTGTCAGGGAAGGAGATTTGGTTGGATATTCGGAGAAACTTCTTTACTGAAAGGGTTGTGCAACGTTGGAACAGGCTGGCCAGGGAAGTGGTAGAGTCACCATCCCTGGAGGCCTTCAAGAAACATGAAGATGTAGAACTTAGTAGCGTGGTTTAGAGGTTAACTTGTCAGTACTAGGTTAAGGGTTGGACTTGGAGGTCTTTTCCAACTCGAATGATTCTATGATTCTATGAGATGGAGACTGGGAATGGGGATTAGGCAGGCAGGAGTTTCAATGGAGTTGGACCCAACTGGACTGGCTGGCTGCACTCCATTACTGTGTCTTGTTTGGCTTACAAGTATCCATTGAAAAATATGGAAGTTACTGTGCTTTCAGCAGCACTGGTTTACTAAAAATCTTCAGTGCTGCAGGACAAACGTGTGCAGTGTGTATCTAAGCATACAGATCTTCTGAGCACAATGATCTCACAGCACAGCAGCTGGAAAAAAATTGTTGTGCGTATCCATGTGGGATAGTTTGGGTTCTAGATATTCTGAACCAGAATCACAGTCTGTGTCTTCACCCATGAAAGACACTCCATCTACTCTGCAAGCATTTACTGTTACATATGCTAGAGGGTGTAATAAGTACGCTTTTCTCACACCTCAATGGCATGGTTTATATGAATTTACATTGTTTTATCTTATTTTTGTCCTACCAGAATGCAGGGGGAAATCTGAAAATCTGTCTCTCTCCCTCTGTGCACATACGTGCTGTTGGTATTTGTGGAGGTGAGAGTGTTGGACAGCTCTTGGTATAAAACTGCCTCTGCCTGCAGACGGCTCCCTGTGAGCACCCATTGCCTTTGCAGGGGTGTCTTTCCCAGGTGTGCTGCCATGCTCACCTCCGCGTAAAGGGAAATGTGCACTGCTGGGAAGTGATGTACTGCACACTGAATATTGACAGGTTTTCTTTTATTGTTACTTCATGGATAAATATATATATTAATGTGGAAATTGTTTATTATCATTTCAGTTGGGGTTTAGTCCAGTTTTAAAGGCAGATTATCAAAAGTGTTCCCTCTATATCCAGGCAAATACATAAGTAGAAAAAAACCCTACAACATCCCATCCTGGTCGAAGGATTGGAACTAGAGGTATTAATTACATGTCCCAGCTGGGGAAGTTGCTTTTAAGAAACAATATTTGAAATGGTTTCCTACTTAAAGGAAATGGTACATGCAATGATTACACAAATAAGAAAGACCATCAGGGATCTTGTACAAGTGGCAGATTCACCAAGATAACCTTATGGATGCTTTTAAAAGCCATCAGCTGCAAAAAAAGTTCTCAGTGTGGTTTTGCCATCTGCCTTCCTTGTTAAGAAAAAATAAAGTGGATTTATAAACAATTACATCAGAGTATATATGATATGTTGCAATGGTTTTACAGAAAAAAATAAAGTGAATGCTACAGTCAGAAAAAGAAAGCATTCATTTTAGTGAGACTATACCTTCTGTATTTTTCCTTTTAAAAACGTAGCAACTAATACACGTATTTGGCTAGCCATAATTTTGTTCTAAATAAAGTAATAGAAGAGAAAGTGAAAACGTAAGTGGCCTTCATTTTCCCCCCTTCTGATTTAAACAAGCATGTACTTTTATTTCTTTATTTATTTGCAGGTAGAAGTTACAGGTATTTTTCTTTCTAGAGCTAATTTTTACTACATGTATTTAAAGCAGAGAAAATAAGAAACAGATGCAAACTTTTTTTTTTTTGATGATACTACTGACTCTTGAATGCTATAGACCTTTTTTGATTTATCATCAATGTTTTCCATATTGTATAATCATTTTGATACAATCTGTTGCTGTGTAAGGTTTCCCATGTTTACCATCTGACTTGCAGATTATTATCATGAAACATTTCACCCAGAGTTTGACTCTGTTATCATGAAAGAATGAGACATTTTGGTAATTCTGTGATATACAGGATAAACAAAACCTTTAAAAATGTGCTTCCTACAAAATCAGCTTCTTTTCTTTGGAAACAGAAATATAGTGATTTATGAATAGGCACAAAAAGCAATTAGTGAAACATCAAACTGCAGGCTCCGTGCTACCACTTTTTAAAATCCAGAGGGCTTTTACGTGCTGGTGGCAGCATAGCTAATGGTCTTCTGCAAGCAGTCTGGGTGATTAAAAGACATTGAAGAGAGTGTGACGACCATACAGCAAACTGAACTTTAACATTCACTCCTTTTGTGGATCTCTGTGGAGTTAGAAATTCAAAATTTCACCTTTCTTTTGCTGGTTACCCGGGGGCTGTAACCTTGCCTCTTGTTGCAGAGTGGCCAAAGGAAATCTCTGCCAGGGTTCCTTGAAGAGTTCTGCTTTTGTGAGAAAGAAATAGAAGAATCTTGGCGTTTTATGAAGATTTTAAAAGCCAGAAAACTCCTAAGGCTTATTTCACAAAATCACCTCCATACCAGTGAGATCCTGAGACTGTAAACTGTTCTGTTCTGCCAGACATTTTTATGTAAATTTAAAGTGTTAACAGCACAAATGTGTGAAGTAATCTGACACAATTAGTAAAGAAGTCATATTTTGAAGTTCTTGTTCAGTGTTTATTCACTGAAAATTGGACCTTCAGAAAAGAATTTAGAATTTGCCCCAATGTATTTTTATTGCTTAGAAGATAAAGCAACATATTCCATTTCTTATGTCCTTATGCACAATTTTGGTAACAACCTATTAATGTAGTAACTTACACTTAATGATGTATTTCACGTGGAAAAACTTGCAAGAATTTTTTTCTTTTTTTTTCTTATAAAATAAAATATTAATAATAAAAAAAAATAACTGTCCACACTTTGATGAAGATTAAATCATTAAAGCACATGGTGTTTATCTGTGTGCTGTATTTGTGCCTATGAATAAATTACTGTCTTCAAAGTTAATGTTCATGCATGAACAATTCACCATATGCATGAGTTTATGTAGGATCCTGACCTTAGAATTAAGAATGTATTGTGCTTGTGCTTGTATTACTAGGGCAGTGTCTTATGGGTAGGGTTTAAGCACACTTTTTTGTGCAGTGTTGAGAATTACCTACCTGCCTGTTATCCTGTGATAGTTCTGTTGTTATTTAGAAGACACCTTGTAATGCACACAATCTTCCAATTTTCATGAAAATCAAAATCACTGACAAGGCACTATATTATATATAATTTTTTTATAGTATAAAAATGTTAAAATCATAAAATATTTGTTCCCTTATTTCAGAAATCTCCCATTGCACATTTCAAGTGGTGGCTTCTGAAATTCTTCTTTATTCAAAACTCTCATTATCTTCAATCAGACTCCTCTTTTATGAGATCAGAACACATGACTCATTGAATTTGGGTGAATTTTGCTGCAGAACTATGTGAAATACCAAATTCATAACTGGATATACCTAATATTTTCTAAGTGTTTGAGGTTACATTTTTAGACATTAAGCTCCTGAGTGGAAACAGAAGTATTATATAGAACAGGCTGAAGAATTACTTATTAGAGTAGTCTACAACTGGACTTATTTGCCCATAGTAACATGCTATATTGCAGCAGTGTGACTTAACTAGACTGGAGAGTCTTGGAAGATAATTTCCTTAGTGTAAGAAACAATTCCAATATTACAAGCGACTTAGACATATACTATGGTAGATCTTTTAGAAAAGGCTATTTGCCCTCAAATCTGACAGAGTTTGAGGTGTGCTAAACTGGTTCCCAGACCACTGTTAGGAGACTTTTCACTATGGACACAAATTTCACTATGGACCTCCTTCTGGTCTAACCTGTGTGGTCGTTGACTGGCCTTTATTTAGATAAAAGCCCTTTCCATCTACACTTTGTAATGCACTGGAAGGTAACTTACACAGTGGAGACCTCATGCCACCTTCCTTTCCAACACATTTAGCTTTCATTGACTTCAGTGAGGAATGAAGGGTGACAGCTTTTCCAGTAAAGGAAACTGTAAACATCACTCACCTTCTTCTGTTCATTCAGTTATACAAGGTAGGTTAACAAACATAATACTGTGGTTCCAAGAAAAGTGCAAGAAGAAAAAGTGTTTAGGGGCACATATAGCGAAGCAAATACTGCCTGCCTCACTCTTTCATATCTTCCCACTGTGCCAAATTCTGCTTTTGGTATAATTGTGATTATAATATTGCTTTCAATTTACGTGGGTCTGTTGGAGATGTGAATTTGTCCCACTGAGATTACTTTGTAGGCTGATGTAGCAGCCCATCGAGATTAGTAAAGATAGCAGAATTTGGCTCACAAGGGAAAAACCCTCAGGATTTATAATCCAACGGAGAAAAGTAAGAATGGGTAGAATGCATAATTACACCACCAAAAAAATAAAGGGGGGGGTAAACACTTTTTCATTTCTGTGTTTCTGTATTTTATACCTAAAATACTATAAAACCTGTATTATGTACATAATAAAATGAATGTCACTAAAAAATGACTTTGTCTTGAAACCACCCCTGCACTCCCAAATACTGTGACATTTATGACTATGATGGGAGTGTATCTAGCCACTATTCAGACTGTCTCTCAGCTCCCAGAGCAAAACACATTCCATGGGAAGCTGAATGACGGAATTTTAGTTACAACATAATTTTCCAGCTGTTCAAAAACAGACGTATCATGGTATGTTTCACAACTGCTGAAAAACTGTAGAATTAACTGATGACTGTTTATATCCACCTGGGCTCAATCCTGGAAAGTGTTAAGCATCCTGAATTTCTGGATTTCTACTGGGGCCAGGGGGAGTGTGGGAGTGCTGAGCATTCTGTGATCAGAATAAGAGAAGAGAAGAAGATCTTTCAGCACCTCTCAGACTAGGGCCAACAGCCAATAACATCAAACTGATCCTACTGTCGTTAAACTGAGTTCAAGACACATCAGAATGAAACACAGTGCCAGGGAAATTTGCTGTGCATTAGATGATTTGTGTCTGTTTCTATAGCACTAACTTTGGAGGTCTCTTGGATCAACAGAAAGTATGAAAAAAGGCTTATTTTCTACATCCCAATGGAAAAGAATCATCTGTGTGAACAGCCATTACAATGGTAAAAAAAATTCAAAAATATTTTATATCCAAAATATTTATGCTATCTCCTCAAAAGAAATAAAGATTATCTTCATCTTTACTCCACTTCTTATTTTAGGGCCAAAAAAGATTTTCTGCTTTGGAGTAAGAGTAAATCTGATACTTTTCATTTGTCTATCAGACTGAAATTTTCCCTTTTCTTTGGGTGCCCTGAAGGAGCAACGTCACAGCCAGGCACATTTTCTGAGAACTGTAACTTCTCTGCTGAGGACTGTAGGACTGTAACTTCTTTACTTCCACATGGAGCCAGCATGTCATAACCCTTCAGTTGGATTCTTCCATTACAATGACACTTACAAGCTTCTTTTCACTTGTCAGTCATATCTTATCTCAAAGCCAACTGGGTTCCTTATTCTTTGTCTCTCACATAATCTCCTTGCTCTAACAGTTGTTTTTTTTTTTTTTTTTTTTTTTTATTGAACGGCTCACTGAAAACAAGCCATTGTTTTCTCTCTCCCATCCCATGTCCAGAATATTGTCTTGATTTGATACAGAATTAAAAGAAATGTGTTTCCATAGGCTTTCAGCTGGACTACTTTCTAAGAAACTTAATTTCTTTGAGATCTAAGCTGCTTTTGAAGATTTTAGTGCACTGTTAAAAGTGGCTAAAACCTTATTTTGTTGCTCTGATAAATTAAGTATCAATTAGAGAAAACTGCAGGATGTTTTAAAATGTCTCCAGAATAGGAGAATATTCTCATTATCATCCAATTAAAGAAAAAATGATAATATATTTATTGGAGAAGATGATTGTTCACCTGAAATCTAAGCCTAGTTCTACAGAATTTAGTCTCCTGAGTGATCTTAGCTGACAGTAAAGCTACTAATATAAAAAAAGGATCATTGCTGTCAAGAAAGTTTGTGGAATCAGACCCTAAAGCTCCATTAAAGCTTTACCATTAACTTTCTTACTACTTGCTTACAAAATAATATGTTTCAGTGACATTCAGGTTGATGTCATATATCATGTCCTACTGCTCCTTGTACATAATTAGGATCTGAGACTTCAAAATCATGAATACAAAGATAAAAACAAACAGAAACTTAAACGTTCTCCCATGATCCAATATTTATATCTCTGAAAATGTCTGTACCTTGTAAACCATGAACTTAAGAAAGTCGGTGAATGCATAATACGATAATTGTATCAAGAGTAATCTGATTCTGAAGAGACGTAATGAGGAACCACTCAAATGAAAATCTGAACTCACAGAAAGGGAACCTAACATAAATGTGAAGGGAAACACCCAGGTGGCCAGATATCTGCACACTATTACATATAGATAGATGAGAGTGCTCAAGATAGTTTGCTCATTTAATGTCTCCCAAAATGAGCATTTTCTTGGAGTTTCCTTTATTTTGTAGTGTGCAACAACCTTTTTTACAGAACTCTTGGGAAATCCTTCTAAATATGTCATTTCTTTCTAGGCAGAAATGAAGAAAAAGGCATCTGTTACAAATACTACCACAAACAGAAAGCTTACTTGTCTAGTCCAACTCATGTTCTTTCATGGACCTCTTCAGATATCTTCCTGTGACTGTTGCTTTATGAGATCTCTGTGTACCAGCACAACTTTTCATGGTAATGAACTAGTATGTGTCGAGGGAAGAAAAGTAGACTTTTCAATTCTAGCTCAGATTCCCTCTCATTCTATTGTCTTTAAATAAAGTTTCCAGAAATTGTAATTAAGTAGAAATATTTCAAACATAGTTTAAGAGTTACTAGTGTAACATATTTCAGTGGCAGTGACCTTGAACTAGCACAGCTGCAATGTGCTCTGCTCTGTTCATTTTCATTGTCACTATCATTTGGAATCTGAGTTGGCACTTCAGATATAAATATTAGAGGTCTTGCTATTCACAAGCTTTTAAAAAGTTGGGATAATATCATCTCAGAAAGTTATTTAGTAACATGTTAAGTATGGAGATATCTTAGCAATGGGGTTCTACTTTTCTTAGTGATGACCATGATTTGCACAAGTTTGAGAAATACTTTTCTTAAACAATCATTATTCCAGTCTTGGTGCAACTTGACTACCAAAGTAACAAAAAAAAACCAACAGCAGTTGAAGCAAAAATACTATATGATAATCACTTAGTTGATAGTCTATCTTAATCTATTCTTTAAAAAAATGAAGATTTTTAAACCTCAGTTGTGCCATGTTTATGATATTTTACTCACACTGACCAACCTACTAATTTTAGACATATATTAGGAATTCTAGACCTGAGTATCAGTCTAGAGTTATCAGTAGTCAACCAGGGAGCAGACTCAAACTATTGCTGGCTATTAGCATTTTAATCCAGTATGATTGACAACATAATGACAAAATATGAGAAAGTAACTCTATACTTAAAACACCCCAATCTAGTTACAAGCTGCTCTACCCTATGACTCTTCCTAGTCCACTTTGGTAAAGCTAGATAGATAACAGACATGCAAGAAGACTTGAAATAAAATTCTGGTTTTGGTAGATCCAAATGGAATCCACAGCCTGAGAGATACAATCCTCTTTACTTTCTTATTGTTATCCATGCTCATCATGTAGGCGTACTCTAAAATAATTATACTATAAATTTGGGAGGGAGCTCAAAAACAGAGAAATAAATTTCCTGTTCAAGATGACATCCTTTCTGACTTGAAGAGGGCCTGGTCCCTAAAATAAGAGGTCGCTCAGCCTCCCTAGGTTCATCGCCAAGCCTTGTTTTAGGACTGCTGGTCCTACTGATTGGCATCAAATTCTGTGTAATGGTCTTTCTGACATACTCAACAGTCTGCTAGGGACTGAACGGAGACCACTAAACTAATTTCATGTAGGAGTTCAGGTTTAAGTCATTTTTAAACAACATTAACATATTTCATATATTTTCTCTCCTGAAAAAAAGCCCTTGAGAGGCCAAAGCAGAATAGTTTCTATAACATAAGGTAATCTTAAATATGATGGATGTAGGATCTGCCTATGACTTGCCGTCAATTACAGAATTTATCCTGTATCAGATGAAACAAGTTTAATAAACCACTTAAGTGTTATAAGGTATGCTTCCTACCAACATGAATTATGTATCTATCTGCAACCAAATGTACATGTTCTATCGCTCTGAATATTAAATACAAAAACTATGTTTAAATAATGTGAAGGGTCTGATTTAAAGCAACAAAAGCGAATAAATTCAAAGTTTATGCTGGCAGTCCATCCTTAACTCACACAAATTGTTTCAAACAGGTATAATGGCATGAATTACACCCCTCTTACATTTATGTTTCTACTTCCACATTTGAATTTCCTGGATTTTGTCAGTGTAAGTCTCTCTATGAGTGTCTTTAAATAGAGTTCTTAAATGTAATTTATTGGTTTTGTTTTTATTTTTTAGGCAAATGTATGCCTTATAGAAAATTAAAAAATGAACTTTTTTTTTTTTTCATCTTAGCATGGAATGGTTCCTTTGGAACTGTTTTTGTTCACCCATTTAATACACAATCAAAATATTTAAAATATTTATTAAGTGCTTTATTAACTGTATATTATGTACACAAGAGGCTGCAACTGGTCTCTCAGAGCTTTTCTGATCTCTTGGGTTATCATAGAACTGGCCAGATATTTAGCATGTTCATTAAAAAATAATGGTTGTAAGCCACTTATGGAGAGTCTTAACAATATGGACAACAGCAAAGTGAAGGTCTACAGTGTTCAGATTTCAATTTCTGAATTGGGCTTTAGTTGTTTTGCTGTTTCTGTCATTCTATATGACATCACTTAAATGTGATCAGGGCTTTAAAAGCCCAATCCAAATTCATCTCAGCTGGCGTTTTTGTTTGTTTGTTTGTTTTTGTTTTTGTTTTTGTTGTTTGTTTTTTTTTTTTTTCCAGATGATTCTATGGAATTATAATAAGATGCAACTGAAAAACACAAAGGAGAGATGTGATTTTTATACCTACAAGCAATACTGCTAATCACAAAATGACTGTAGGTCATTGATGAGAGGTGAAAATGAAGCAAGGTGGAAGGCAACATTGTGATGTCTTAGTAAAACAAATACATTTAAATCTTAATAAATCTTAACAAATAGTCATGCCATAGAGCACAAACATAAAAAGCCATCTTATTTTTAAGCCCCCCCCCCCCCCCCCCCCCCCCAGAAGAATATGAGTTACAGCTAAGTGGGGAGTATTGCATTTATTTATTTATTTAAAAAGAAAAAGCTGTGTAGTATAGCATGAAAATCTCAGACCTGGAAACCAAATAAACCTAGGTTGTATTACCAGTTTCAATACAAATGCAGATATTTTGAAAGAGTCACTAAATCTTTGTTTCTTTAAAATTTCCCTTTAGCAACACTTACTCCACAGGGGAGAGTAGCAAAGATTTACTTGTTATTGTTTCTACAGCACAGAAAAATATAGACTACATATATGCAAAATTCTACTATCATATATTTATCTTTTTATATGAACTTTAGCAGGTTTGGCTGAGTTTTTATGGACATCTTCACACAAGTGTTTATCCCTTGTTCTTCAACTAGTGTAACCTCTCATGAGTTTGCTCTGTGTGCTTTTATTGAATTAATTTGAATTGCAGTACTATTGTACCAGAGCTGCAAAGCTGCTAATAAAAACAACAACAACAACAACAACAAAAGCTCTTAAAATGACTCTGGTAGGTTAGCTCTTCACATAAATGTTCAAAAAAAAGCTTAATATTTCTCTTCAGTTTAGGTATACATCAAATGTGATTTTCATTGTGGACATTTTTCTTCTTCACCTTAAGATGAGAGAATAAAAAATACTAGTAACTTCAGAAATGTCTCAATACACTTTTCCATTTTGTTATTCAAAAACAGTTTTTATTCTGTTGTTCTGAAGTCTGAAATATGTTTAACTATATGACTTTACATTTTTAGAGATGTTTTATGTATCATAAAAAAATATAAAGGTACAAGTTTGTCTAGACCTAGCTCATGAATACTAACTTTTATGATTCATATGATTCAAGATTTTTCAGTAGGGGTCAGACTTAGTACCCATGATGTCAAAGGAAGATGTGTCCTAAGTGAGTTAAGAGATCAGATCATGGTGAATTGTCATAGGAAATATCAAACCTAATGAACAAATCAAAAGAGCATTTTATCTATGAAAATACACTACAAAGTTTATTTCAGACAGGAACAAGACAAGTCATGTTCTCTCTCATTGCAGCTATTTTGACTTCCATGGGTTCAGTCTCCAAGATCTGTTTCAGATCTAGCTCTGAAAGTCATCATGATCAATTGGTAATTTAATTCCTGTTATATTAACACTGTGATATTTGTTGCCATATCAGAGGCTCTCCATCAAAAAGCAAATTATTTGTATCAGTGTGGTTTTGAGTGCAGCTCCATAATCTAGTGTTGATGTTTCACCTGAAAGAGTAAGTTAGAATATTGTAAGTGAAAGCCTACCTAGTACTTCTTTTTCCACTGTGAACATGAGGGTCTACCAAGATGGTTTTTCCACAGATCTCCATGACTAATATAGCTTCATAGTTATGTACAACTGTATGATTATAAATCTTGCATGAGCATATGCACACAGAGAAAATCAAATAGGTTAAGGTTTGGCAGCTTTGTTTAGCTGGTTATAAGCCACATGTACATGCCATGCTTACACAATTCTATACAGTTTAGAACAATAAAAGTCTGGTGTGTGTGCATGTGTCTATATGTTTATCCCTGAAGACACATCTAAGGATGCCCAGTACAGAACTCAACAGATATCTAATGCAAAAAGTATCTAAACAACAACAACAACAAAACTTTATAGTTTTACAGAAATAGAAAAATGTAGTACATTTATGGAGGTGGTAGTAAATGATAGTGGTTATTATTAATTTCAGTATTTTGCATTACAGGGATTTATTCATTTCCTTTTTATTCTTTAAAAAAACTGAAATGAAAGATGTTCTGTGTTTTGCATTGAATACCACATCTCATTTTGCAGAATGGGATAGTGCAGAATATTTTTTTTTATTGCTGCAGCTGATTGACTATGGAGGTTTATGTAACGTCTATTAAACAGTGATCAGAAACGGAGAAAAAGAGAAGTAATAAGTCTTTTGTCTCTGTTCTATGACACATGAGAGAAATATCTTAGTTCTAATTTTTCTCCTGTTTTAAAAGACAGTCTGGGTCTTGTGGGCCTCTAAACCTACTGTTTTTTCCTGAAAAAATTAATGCAATTGTTAGATCAGTAGAATCACAAGTTGAGAAGTTAAGCAAGTGAAGGAATTAAATTTATTGTAATCATAAAAATACTGGATATGAACTCATATGCCTAACTTTAGATGTGTAATGTTTAGCAGACAGAGCTTAATAAAGCCTCCAATGTGCAGTTTTTTTTCTTAGACGCCACTTAAAAAAATATATAGTTAGAGCTGTGATTACTCAATTATTCCTGAAGTACACCTCACTTTATTTTACAAATGTAATTTATTTACCTGATTTTTCCATTTTCATATTTAATTTTTAATTTTGTTTTCAGAGGCGATGATTTCTACGCCAAGTTTCTAATTTCAGCTATTTTGTGAGATAGCTTAGAATTTCATTATAAAGGGAACAAGTTTTGTTGATATTTTTACCATAATAGTAACTAAAAAGCAGCTGAACAGATTTGCTCACATAACTCAGAAAACTCATCCTTTGGCCAGAGACCAAATATGGTTTACATTTTGACCTAGCTCAGAACTCCTAGTGCCTGTGTCTAAAATATTGTAAACAAAAAGCTAGATATAAATGGTAACAGTATAAAATGACAGTACGCAGTTGTACATATTTGGGATTTTGTGTATTTATGTACAGCTTGTGAATTTGTTGGTTATATTAAACTGACTTAATATTGAATCCTTCAGTGCCTCTAGAATCACTCAACCGCTGGCTGGGTTTCTGTAAAATATACAGAGGGACCAAAGAAAAGTGATTAGTCCAAATGTCTCTCAGCTTCAGAAGAGTGTTGTAGAATAACACTGTGTCTGAAGCTGGGAAGTCCAGCTTAACTTTTTTACATGCAGGGGGATGAAGCACATGGGAGTACAGGGATTCCCAGAAGGGAATTAAAGTTACTGAAAATGTATTAAAGTTATTAAAACATTGGTACACATATTTAAAAACACAGATATATATATATATACAAAAAGACCCTGCTTAAAAGGGAAAAGACACGAGGAACTGAGTTACAGAAGTCAAGAAATGCTAGTATTTCCAGAAGAAGATTAGTTGGAAGAGTTTAGTTCAACAGAAGAGAAGTGAAAAGTTGCAGTGACACTGATATGAATCTCATGAGCATCATGACTGGTGAGAAAATGAAGGCTGGCAATATGAATATTCTTTCTTTTACGTAATATCTGAATAACTCTTCTGAATAGCTCTTCTGCTTTCTAAAGTAAAGAGAGGTTGTTTTTATCAAACATTTTGAAAATCTTTGCTTGTTTGATTGATCCAATGACCCTGAAGGTGTGAACTGCATATCAGTTAGAGGAGCTCTAGGAAAGACATTACTTAAGCAATGAGCACTAGTCCAGAGTTCAAAGCAGCTGCAATGTGGATATGCAGAGCTAGAAAGTCTTCACAATGAAATACTGTGCTGACAAATATTACTGGTGAAGCTAGAGCTTATCCAGAGTTCCAAAAGCTTTTTTTTTTTTTTTTCTCTCTAGATTCTCCAACCTCTCCTCTCTACTAATTCTTAGTTCTGTTTGCAGGATTATTTTCTCCCATATAGGTTCAGAGCCAGATTATAAGGTGGAAAGATACACCACAGCCTCTTACAATGGAGGAGAAATTCTGTTCCTTACAGTTCAGCTGAAAACATGATGTTCCAGTCAAACTGAGAGAGTTAAGAAATGATGTGAATGTCAGACAAGATCTGTGATACTTAAGGGCTTTGATTTTATTTATTTATTTATTTATTTATTATTTATGGTGGTTCTTATGGATATCAATAGGAACTGCATTTCTAACCATTTCCATGCTCTCTAATGTTTGGATATGAATAGCTGACTTGTATCTGCCTTTTAAGTCTTGGAATAATCAAAAATCATAGAAGAACTAATTTCTATATTTAGGTTTCAGAAATGGAAATTAAACCAGAGGCTTCTGAAATATGTTGTTCCAGGGGTGTTACATAGTGTAGAGTATGGCAGGTATGGTTATGTACAATATTTTTGCTAGAGTACAGGTAAGATTGTGTGGCTGATGGTGTTAAATCAAAGAAGGGTTAGCTTCCATACTGTTGTGCAATGAATTGGACAAGAAAACTCCAGTTTAATTTTTGGAGGTATTGCAACTAGAGGCAGTTCGCTTTGCACATTCAGAAGATCATATATGAAAGAAAAATGGACCAACTATATTATTGATGCTTGAGAACACTGGGTTGTTACTCTTTCTCATACAGTAATCAGACACTTCATCTTTTTCCAAGCTCTGCTTGGATACTTCAGTCTCCTCTTAAATAAGTACTGGTTTAGCTCAATAATTTCAGCTGTGAGGCTTTTACTAAGCAATGCTCAGCTTTTTCCAGTCTCCCTTATGCAGTTGATACATAGCAATAGAGAAGAGACAGATTCTATTCCCATGGCTAGACCAATACAGAGAAGAAACTTAAAATAGCACCCAATTAATGTAACAACAACAACAAAACAGTAAGGCAGAATTAAACAGTATTAGAAATTCCTTTATTACAGTGAGATACTGTCTCAAGCATCCTGTGCTGTTTGCTTAAATATCAGAAAAGTATCTTTAAAGTTCTCACAAGGAATGTAAATTCTTTTGGTTCACTGCGGTATAGAAAGGTATAATCAGACTGTCCACTTAATAGATTCTTCTGTTAATCTGGGTACAAGATAAGAAAACTGCAACTGCTCTTTGTCATACAATTTGCTGTTGTCAAATTAAAGCTGAACTGAAGTGCCTTTCAGGCAGCAGTGGGGACATACCTGTCTCCTGCTTTTTCTTGAGGAGAAAAAAAGTGTGAATCTGCAGTTCTGTAACTTTTTTTTTTTCTGGAACAGCAAAAAAAAAAAAAAAATACACAATCCAAAATCCAGTAAATACCAGTCTTTTCATTTACTTTCATGGACTTTACATAATAGCACAACTGACTTAAACTTATTTTGATATGGGAACGTAGTACAACATTAAGTGCAATTAGTACAGCATTAAGTGCATTCATATATGTAGCAGCAACGGTATCTATAGGAAAACAAAAAATCGAATCTACCATTAAAAAAAAAATCGAATCTACCATTAAAAAAATCTGTGTGCTGTATTAAGATGATTGTCTAAGATATGTTTTTGAATATTTAGCTATTTTAGTCATTGAAATTTTAACTTTTTTTTTTTTTTATGCAGATGTTGCTCACTGCACATACATAGGAATCTGTAACATTTTTTTTCTGTTATCATAATCATTTGTGATTGAAAAACAAAGAAAAACTACAAATGACTTTATTTTTCCCTCTGCTTCAGTGAATTAATCTATTTAGATAACTTACATAACTGAGTTCTGAAAGAAGTATATGATTATAATGCTGTCATCTGCATGACCAAAACTGAAAAATGGGTGTTTAAGAGTAGATATTAAAAGTAGAAAAAAATAAAAAGAGCTGGAAAATTCTTTCCTGACCTCACCCCTTAGCAGGTCTTACCAGTGGTAGTGTAGTGGCTACAAAACACTTAGCCAGAAATTATAAAGTCATTTGGATAAAATAAACAAACAAATAATATTAATAAAAGCAGAGAGCTGACCAGCTGATCTGGCAGCTTTAAGAATGATCACAACACTTTCCGTTTTGACTTTGCAGCACTTTATATTCACTGTGGTCAGGTCTAAATGCTTATATAATATACAAGGCTGAGGAAAAATCAGACTTTTGATTGGAACATACTTGGAGTGTCTCTCATTTCAACATTACTAATATTCCCATTATCTTGTGACTTATGTGACTCTTGTGACTCCCCCATTCTAGGGGAAAGAAAAGAAACAATGCTGATCAAGGTCTTGAAAAAAAAAAAAAAAAGTAAACACATATCTTTGTCTTCAACATTTTTCTGTGATCTATGCATCTTCAATATGTGTGCATGTTAAACACATATAAAAATATACATTTCTTCCCATCCATCAGTTTTCAAGGAGGTAATTGTACTGCTATTGCTAATAGTGACACTACTACGACTATCATGGAATCATAGAACAGCTTGGGTTGGAAGAGACCTTACAGACCACCCAGCCCCAACCCCCCTGCCATGAGCAGGGACACCTCCCAGCAGACCAGGTTGCCCAAAGCCCCATCCAGCCTGGCCTTGAGCACCTCCAGGGATGGGGCATCCACAGCTTCTCTGGGCAACCTGTGCCAGTGCCTCACCACCCTCTGAGTGAAGAATTTCCTCCCAGTCTCTAATCTAAACCTCCCCTCTTTTGGTTTAAAACCATTTTCCCTTGTCCTGTCCCTATTTGACTGAGCAAAAAGTTTCTCTCCATCTATTTTATAAGCCCCCTTTAAATACTGCAATGCAATGAAGTCACCCTTTCTTCTTTAGACTGAACAGCCCAAGCGCTCTCAAGCTTTCTTCATAGGAGATGTGCTCCAGCACTCTGATCAATTTTGTGGCATTCCTCTGGACCCGCTCTAACAGATCCACATCCTTCTTGTGCTGAATACTACCCTCAATAATAATACAATGCTAATATTATGTTTTAGACACACATTCTTCCAAAGTTGTAAGTCACATCTGTCTTTTCGCGAATTTTATTTGGTCATAAAGAATAAAATTTTGGGTATATTGTGGTATATTGCAAGATAGATCCATTCAACCTATCTGAACACTTTGTTAACTTAGAGGTGGCTCACATACACCTGTCCTACTAGATTATTTTGTTCAGTATTAGAGACAACATAGTAATGTATGAATTGTACAAAAACATCATTACAAGAGCCTTAATATCATTATTAAACTTTTTTTTTTTGGAGCTCATTATTTTGGCTGCTTATTCTTTTTTTTTTTTTTTCTTTTTTTTTTTTTTCTGGAAATCACAGTATTTGTGGAATCTGCTAATAACAACAACAACAAATCTATTAATAGCTGAAAGCACACTGTGATCTTCAAATATATTGGCTAACAATGAACCAGCATTGGTGGTGACAGTTTTATATAAATTTACGAAAAAGCAGTCAAAGTTTAATTAACTTCTAGTTGTTAAATAGCATGTTGTTTTCAGGCTTTCCATTTCGAATGCACAGCACTCCTTTTTTTCTCTTGCTTTTTGTAGAGTTTGGAAAGTTGTACAAAATCATATTTAATAAACTGAGGTCTTACATCTGCTAAGTTTCTAGATCTCTATATTTCTTACTTATTATGTATGGCTGTCTTTCTGTTGTCTTTTATAACCTTGGTTTATACCCTTTCAAGAAAAAATACATTTATTTCTGGGACAATTTTAAATATCCTGATGATAGTGGTAATGAAATGGTAATGAAATTATCTTAAAATATTATCTTTAATATTTGTAGTTGAATAGGAAGAAAAATTCTCTTAAATAACGGATTGCAAAACAACGTATCAATTTATGCTGTAACGCCTATCAGTACTATCTGCAGACCCTGGAATAGCAATTTGAAGGAGTTTCACTGTGTGGCTTTGGTGCTTAATCTATGGTGCTAAATTCACATCTATGGCATGCACATTTAATGTTCAGGCCATAAAAGCATATTCAGATCAACATTACAGTGCATGTAATATTTGCTCTAACTTGAGTACTATGTAGCATGGATGGACACATTGGATTTGCTGTGCACTTACAGAGCTATAGGGACAAATGTTATACTCTGATATTCCTTAACACACTGGACAGTGGTGATATCACCTAAGCCCTTAACATAGTGCACAAGTTTTGTTGTATCAAGGAGAATCACAGTATAAAAGAAATAAAAGGTGTAATAAAAGATCTACATGATAGAGTCGGTATTGCCATATCAAACAGTACAATAAATGCTTCAGATACATATTCTTTCACAGACTTGTTGTCGTTGCTGAGAGCAGTTACAACTTTTCTTGACAATTAATGAAACAATCAAAGACACACCTAACTCTTTTTGCAACACCATTGATACATAGTGGAGAGCCATTTTAGGTTATGCTCTGAATTCATATTCAAGAAATTAAAGGTGACAAAAAATAAGGCTTAACAAACAAACACAAGGACAATTTGTAATTGACCTGTTTTGATCTTTGTCCTGTTACCTTTACATGAGGTTGACTCCTTCATACTTGCAGTCACTGTCTCATTTCTGTACATCTTATGTGAAGAGTAACCAAAAGTTTTAATTTTATGTTTACTGAATGATGGCAGCCAACTTTACAGAATATGCTAAGGCAATCCCTGTTAACCAGACATACATCTAGCTTTCACGTTGGAACTTTGCACAAACCTTCATCTTAGGCTCCTAGACAGTATGAATTTACTTTAAAATGGCTCTTCTGCCATCTGGATTTGAAGGAAAATTAATTCTGGGAACTGTGTCAAAACCATAGTAATCTATTAGCCAGTTCTTTATCATTGCAATATCATGGATAAAAATACATTAGAAAAGCTGTCAAAGATGGCAGTCATGAAGGAGACTTTCTGGTAACCAGTTCTTGTATATTTTGTTTGAAGTGGATGGTACTTCTCCTATGTTGCCTTTCCTCCAAAGAGATAGCATTACAAACTTTGGTGTTGCATTGAGCAGAGGGTGTTCAGTTCTGTGTGTTCTACTTAGGTAAGACTACTTAGGTAAGGTCTACTTTCTGTGTAACCCACAGAAAGACGGCTGGCAGGGAAAGCAGTGCCACATCTCCGTGTGGCAGCTGAAGAGGAGAGATGGGGCAAGAAGCAGTAGGCAGAGATTGTCCTGTTGCCAGCAAACAGATGATACTGCTAACAGCGGTGGGTGAGTGCTGCTGCATGGGAAACTTCTGGTCTGCTCATCTGTATTAGGTATATGCCATTTTCTGAAATAAAATGTGTGAGAAATACTGTCTATGAAAGGCTTTTGCTCAGGAGCCTGTGCTCTCTAAAGCCTGGAATAAATTACATGTATAGTCCACAGAAGTATTGCTTAAGACTATAAGTGAAAAGATTTGGGGATGGAATTAACTTTCCTGCAGAAGAAAGGACAGAATCTCAATATTTCATACTATACTGTTCTTCATTAGTAGCCATTATGTTTAACTTCCCTTTTAGCTCCCTACAGGGGGTCAGAGGGGAGCAAAAGTTCTTTGAAGCACTACAGAACCACAGAGAGACATGATTATCATCAAACTGAACAGAAAACAAAACAAAACAAACAACAAAAAAAGCACTATTGGTGTACAGTGGATGGAAAATATTTAATTTTTCCAAAAATAAGGAAAAGGCAACAGATAGTAGGATGACTGACAAGGCCACATAGTGACTGGCAAAAAAAGGCAACCGTGTGCAGATACTGACAGCATTTATGGAATACAGTCTGAAGAGCACAGAAGTTAGAGACTACAGTAGCATACAGTGTAGGTTCAAAGAACTGGAGGAGGAGAGAAGCTGCCAAGATAGGTATGGATTTGTTGATACTGCTGAATAGGAGGAGATGGAGGCCCAATTCCTGGAAAATTAGGATGGCCCATTAAGCAACCTAGCCCTAGGAGTAAGTCAGGTAACAATTAAAGGAGAAGAAACAGGGACATATTATTTGTACTGCTGATCATGATGAAGAAATGAGCAAAAGGAAGAATAAAGATTAGAAACAGCATATTTCTAATGTGTAGAACAGCATTTTTCTGGAAGGGAAAGTAAAAATCAAGAAGAGGGGGTAGTCAAAGAAGAGGGGGTAGCGCCAAAAGGAAGGAAATAAAGAATGGCACGATCTTTGTCTTGGGGTCTATTGTCTCGTAGTCAGAATAAAATTCTCCAGTTCCAAGGAACAAAACCATATAGCTGAAGTTTTATTAACCATATGAAGAAAAAGAGTATGAAGGTAGTGGGCCTGCTGTTCAGTAAAGCTGCAACTGATATTACTGGCTAGGTATGGGCCCAAGATTAGAAAAAACAAAACAAAACAAAACAAAAAAAGTCTATTTTCACTATGGATAATATGGTAGGACCAGGACTGAAGAAAGTGGCAGAGAACAATTGTTCCATCCCTAGAAACAGTAAGATGGGTAAGGGGAGAAAAAAAGAGCAAATGAATAACATGCATGCAAGCCAATTTGCTGTAATTTTGGTAATGTGAGCCATAATTTCTCTTACAATTCCTCATCAATGTAATTGATACTACTTATTTGGATATATATTAAAGCATCAATGCAGTACTGAAGGAAATGACTGCCTTCTGTTTTATTTTCATATTTGGTTTTATTACATTGAATGCTGACAAAGATGGGTAAGTGAATCCATTTGGTAAGTGATTCAGGGACTGTATATTTACATGAACTTTTGTATGAAGTTAACAACGAAATACATATCTTTTTGTTACTTTGGTTACTAGAATATAACAGAAAGAGTAATTCAGTAAGCAGCACTCCTCTGTATATAATCCTATATAAATGTATTATCTGTTATTGTGGTTTAACCCGGTCGGCAGCTAAACACCACACAGCTGTTCGCTCACCCTCCCCCCTCCCTCTCTGGGATGGGGGAGAGAAACGGGAAAGTGAAGCCTGTGAGTTGAGATAAAGACAGTTTATTAAGACAGGAAAATAATAATAGTACTACTACTACTACTACTACTACTACTAGTAGTAGTAGTAGTAGTAGTTCTACTACTAGTAATGTGTACGAAATAAGTGATGCACAATGCAATTGCTCACCACCCGTTGACCGATGCCCAGCCTATCCCCGAGCAGCCGGCCCCCCCACCCCGGCTAGCCACCCCTATATATTGTTCAGCATGACGTCAGATGGTATGGAATACCCCTTTGGCCAGTTTGGGTCAGCTGTCCTGGGTCTGTCCCCTCCCAGCTCCTGCTGCACCCCTAGCCTGCTCGCTGGCAGGACAGAGCGAGAAGCTGAAAAGTCCTTGGCTTGGTGTAAGCACTGCTCTGCAACAATTAAAACATCAGCATGTTATCAGCGCTCTTCTCATCCTAATCCAAACCATAGCACCCTACCAGCTACTAGGAGGAAAATTAACTCTGTCCTAACTGAAACCAGGACAGATATCCACCCCTTACTCCATACCATTTATGTCATGCTCAGGTTACACTCTTTCCAATACATTCTAATTAATCATCATTTTCATCTATGGTATATAACAATCATGGTAGTGATGACATACAGTATTATATAATAATTAACATAATACAATTGAACTCATGGGCTATTCTCACCCAGTATTAAATCCCCTTGAGGTACACACTGGACCTCCCCATTCTTTTGCATTACCCACCAAGTGCATCCAGGTCCCTGAGCAAAAGCAATCCCATGAATGGGTTTGCCTTTTCCTGAGGCAGGAGTAGCCCAGACTGTTTTACCCAGCATGTTTCTTATGTGCACTACAGGAACTTTATCCCCTTCTACAGTGCGTAACAGGTTTGATTGGGCAGGTCCAGCTCGGTTGGCAGATCCCCTAGTATTGACTAACCAGGTGGCCTTTGCCAAATGTGTATCCCAATTTTTGAATGTCCCAGCACCCATTGCTTTCAGTGTAGTCTTTAACAGTCCATTGTATCGTTCAACTTTCCCAGAGGCTGGTGCATGATAAGGGATGTGATACACCCACTCAATACCATGTTCTTTGGCCCAAGTGTCTATAAGGTTGTTTCGGAAATGAGTCCCATTGTCTGACTCAATTCTTTCTGGGGTGCCATGTCGCCATAGGACTTGCTTTTCAAGGCCCAGGATAGTGTTCCGGGAGGTGGCATGGGGCACAGGATATGTTTCCAGCCATCCGGTGGTTGCTTCCACCATTGTAAATACGTGGCGCTTGCCGTTGCGGGTTTGAGGGAGTGTGATGTAATCAATCTGCCAGGCCTCTCCATATTTGTATTTCAGCCATCGTCCTCCATACCAGAGAGGCTTTGACCGTTTGGCTTGCTTAATTTCAGCACATGTTTCACAATCATGAATAACCTGTGCTATAGTGTCCATGGTCAGGTCCACCCCTCGGTCACGAGCCCATCTGCATGTTGCATCTCTACCTTGATGGCCTGAGGTGTCATGGGCCCATCGGGCTATAAATAATTCACCTTTATGTTGCCAGTCCAGGTCCACCTGAGCCACTTCAATCTTAGCAGCCTGATCCACCTGCTGGTTGTTTTGATGTTCTTCAGTAGCCCGATTCTTGGGCACATGAGCATCTACGTGGCGTACCTTTACAAGCAGGTTCTCTACCCGGGCAGCAATATCTTGCCACAATGCAGCAGCCCAGATGGGTTTGCCCCTGCGCTCCCAGTTGTTCTGCTTCCATTGCTGTAACCACCCCCACAGGGCATTTGCTACCATCCACGAATCAGTATAGAGATAGAGAACTGGCCACTTTTCTTGTTCAGCAATATCTAAGGCCAGCTGGATGGCTTTCACTTCTGCAAACTGACTCGATTCACCTTCTCCCTCAGCAGCTTCTGCAACTCGTCGTGTAGGACTCCATACAGCAGCTTTCCATCTCCGATGCTTTCCCACAATACGACAGGACCCGTCAGTGAACAGGGAGTATTTCTTCTCATTTTCTGGTAGCTTGTTGTACAGTGGGGCTTCTTCAGCATGGGCCACCTCCTCCTCTGGTGATATCCCAAAATATTTGCCTTCTGGCCAGTCCATAATCACTTCCAAGATTCCTGGGCGACTGGGGTTTCCTATTCGAGCCCGCTGAGTAATCAGTGCAACCCACTTGCTCCATGTAGCATCAACTGCAGCTCGATAGGCATAGGCCAGACCCCAGCATGCTACAGTGATTTGTGTCTCTTTGGAACTGCCAGAGTCATGACACCCTTTTTTCAAGCATTCTACCAGTTTTTTAGGATTTTGCAGTTGTTCAGGGGTGAATGTCCAAAACACTGGAGGTGCCCACTGCTCTAGAAACCTGCTCATATCCTCCCACACACCCTGCCACTCACAACTATGCCGCCTCAGGACAGATCTCTGGATGAGATTCCTAAGTAGTTGTTTAACCTTAAACAAAACCTGAAGCGCATTCAGGAGACATAACAATAACACCATGCTAGTCTGAACATCCCAAGGATATTCAACATCTTGGAGAACTGTCGTAACTAGCTTGGAGGATAAGAGGGTGGTGAAGGAGAAAGGGAGAGTGAACAAGTAGGAAAAAATATCTTCCCCTGTCCCCTCCACAGATTGGCTTCCTGATGAAAAAAAGGCAATAGGTGTAATTGTTAATAGTTCCCAAGATATGGTTTCCAAAGTATAGAGTTGACAACATTGTTGAGTACAAATACCAGGTTAGGGTCATGACCAGAAATTTTGTCATATCATAAACCATCGTTACACCACACAGTACCATAATGATCTTAAACCAGGGCCCGGAAAGGATAAACAGCATGACAGTGAGCGCATACAGTAAGTAATGTGCTATAAAACTCAATTTAGAAAACAGGCACAGCAGACTTGAGATTAAAGCAATCAACATTGTGACTAGCAACTATCACGCAGGTATTATACCAATTTTAGTTTAACACACTCTGGTCAGATTTGTCGTTATCTCAACCCTTCGGGTCCCACGTTGGGCACCAAAAGGACTGTTGTGGTTTAGCCCGGCTGGCAGCCAAACACCACACAGCCGTTCACTCACCCTCCCCCTTCCCTCTCTGGGATGGGGGAGAGAAACAGGAAAGTGAAGCCTGTGAGTTGAGATAAAGACAGTTTATTAAGACAGGAAAATAATAATAATAATAATAGTACTACTACTAATAATGTGTACGAAACAAGTGATGCACAATGCAATTGCTCACCACCTGCTGACTGATGCCCAGCCTATCCCCGAGCAGCCGGCCCCCCCACCCCGGCTAGCCACCCCTATATATTGTTCAGCATGACGTCAGATGGTATGGAATACCCCTTTGGCCAGTTTGGGTCAGCTGTCCTGGGTCTGTCCCCTCCCAGCTCCTGCTGCATCCCTAGCCTGCTCGCTGGCAGGACAGAGCGAGAAGCTGAAAAGTCCTTGGCTTGGTGTAAGCACTGCTCTGCAACAATTAAAACATCAGCATGTTATCAGCGCTCTTCTCATCCTAATCCAAACCATAGCACCCTACCAGCTACTAGGAGGAAAATTAACTCTGTCCTAACTGAAACCAGGACATCTGTATAAAGAGAATTTTCATCTGAATAAACTTTAAACCAGTATTTGTACAGAGGTACTTCTTAATAGGAGAAGAAACCCGTTAAAATGATGAAAAAAAAAAAGCCAGATCACACTCTCTCAATAACTGGGCCGGATAGGATGCCAGGATGCCAGCTATTGACTTAGTCTAGGATAACAGAATATTAAATCTTCATCTGTACCAAGGCATAATATATCTTTTGGAACTCTTATGTGATTTATTTCCTATATTCAAAAAATAAAAACTCTATTTACGGGCAGAAGACCTATCTTCATGTAACCATGTTTTTTTTTTTTTTTTTTTTTTTTTTTTTTTTTTTTTCACCTACTGGGACAAACTACTGTATTTGTCTGAAATTTTCTTGCATAACTATTGTCCTTTAAACATTTTTCTTTTTCCGTTGGTGTCCTCCAGGCGTTGAAGCATTGTTATTTTGTGCCTCTCCTACAGGACTTGATGACTGGTCAAACATAGGCCTTCTAATATCTCCCACTACTTTGCAGATTATTTTCTATATGTATTTACTATCTGGTAAAATATTTCCAAAAATAAAGGTCAAGCCTCTCTCTGTACAATGGCAGAACAGGGAAAACGGACAATGACTGAGAACGTTTGTTTGCTGAAATCAGTTAGGGGAGCACAAGTGTGACCTTGGTCCCACAAACAACATTTCATCTTTGATATAAATCAATATAATAGCTATTTCCTCTAAGATGAATGCTGAAATAATAATAGAAGTCTTTTTTTTTTTTTTTTTTTTTTTTTTTTTTTTTGTGAAGCATGAGGTCAGAAACACCCCCTAATAAATACTGTGTGATTGGGTAAGTACTTGTATCAGGCTGAATGACCCTCATCTGTTAGGTTACATTTCCTTGGTGTATTCTGATACCAAGAGGTTTCAGAATGAAGAGGGTTATCTTGACACGGCAGACTCGTGTCTTATTAACACTGACAAAAATGTTCAAAATACTGTCTCAGCAAGGTACAGCTAAAGTACAGCATTAGCACCAAACTTCCAAAATTTGCCTCAAAAATCAAGGTATTTGGCAGCACTGCTACAACATGTGCAAAATCCAGGTAATAATAGAGTTAGTGTTACACGTGATAGATTTTTCTGATATGCCAGAGGAGTGTTCCCTGTCTATAACAGAGTAAAAAAGAATTATGCACATAGATACCAAGAATTCATAGAATGTAAGTTACTGGGAATTTCTGAAGGTTATACAACTATCATCATCTAGCAAATAATGCTACAACATTTTAGGAAGTTACTGTCTTCAGTGGCTTATTCTACACTTTGTCTAGAAGCTTCCATTACCGTGTAAGCTATGTCCAGCTGCAGGGGGCTGGAGATGGCTAAGATTGTATCTTAAACTGCTGCTGCTAGATTATCCTGAAGTCGTTTATGAAAACACTAACACCTAAATTAACTCTGACCTAGGATGCTCATAAACAACATCTCAGATAAAGGACCGAACATAGCAAGGTATGTTCTAGATCATGAAATAGCGCCAGAAAGAACATGAAGAAGATCAGAGCAACTCCAAGATCAGATCACTTTAAGCATACTTCTGAAATAGAGTAAGTGGTCAGTAGCTGTGTGGTCAGGATGCAGGATTGGTCTGGGGAGACATGGCAACCAGACACTAGGAACATGAAGTCTTAACTGAGAAAAGTACAAAAACAGAGTTAGTTTGCAAGGTGAGACTACACATATCGTCTCTTTGCTCTTATATCTCTATCCTATATACCTATATTCCTATCTTATACCTATATCCTGGAGTAAAGTGAAGGTGACTCTACTCAGGATCTAACAGCTGTCTCAGTGATATATTTCCTTTACACTTTAAATAGCCTCAGTATATAATATATATATTATAATATAATATAAAAGTTTCAGTGGCCATTAAAGAAGCAAAAAATATTAATATCAGTTCTTTACTACATTTTCTAGTCTTCATTGGTGTCTTTCTACCACTGATTGGGTAGTGAAACCAAATTAGAATTTTTTTTTTTTTTTTAACAAGAGATACCTAGTGTAACCTATACTAACTGTCCAAAAAAACACAGGTCAGAATCGAAACAAAATAGTGCTTTTCGGCTTTTGAATTCTTAGATCACATGTGGGTCACATTTCTGTACTGCTGTGAGGGAGAGAAGTGCTAAAATCAAAAGAAGAAACAACCCAGAAATTCTTAAGCAATCAAAGGACTTCAGAAGTGGTTTAGAGGAAAGTAACAATAACATTGAGCCTGCAATAAAATTGGTAGAGCTGGCAATAATTAAGTTTCATTTTATGAAAAGAACTAATGGAATGTAATAATTCTTGGCAAACCACTCTAATAAAATGTTATTTATTTACCTTCATACTAGAATTAAAAATTAAATGTAGAAAGAATTCTGTTCTTATTTACTTTTGTGAAAGCTGAGTATGATCCGATCACTGTCTGCCCATTCCACAAATGAGGAAGAATGAAAAGCTCTCTTCTGAACTTTCACTGCCTGACTTCAGAAATTAATTAAACTTCTTTTACATGTTTAAATCAATTTTTATCTTGTGACCCTTACTGGGGTACAACTGCTGAGGAAATTTACAGAAACAATCAAACGTATCTATGGAAATTTGTATTAAAAAATATTCATTTCTGTGAGAGTATCTTTTGTTTCTGAATTTATGCCAGAGATTTTTTCTTGTGGTCTGCACTATAACAATTCTTTATATTTGAAAAATGCAGGTGTTTATGTAGTATTTATTATTAAATATTTTTTGTCTTTAAAGGAAGCAATTCCGTTCAATAAAAAGTGTCTGAAAACTTAAATCAACAGACACAGAGTCTCACTTTGTTACTCTAAACTCAACCACAGTAGGAAAGGAAAGTTCAAAGTTACAGCTTTGCACCGCTGCCAAAACACACCAGCCCTATCTCACTGGATTGAGTCAGTTGAGTCCCACTGTGATGATGGAGTTCAGGCTGCAAGAAGAGTTCATGTTGGGCTGACTCTGCAGTACCACCCTAGAATGCAATGTGCAGTATCTATTTTGTACTCCCTTGGGCTGGGAATTTATAGCAAACATTGCTTTTGGGAACAGTGTTAGCAGCTGAAATACTGCGGCACAGAGTGGCCTCCAGTAACTCTTTGCTACTACCACAGTGCAGACAGATAATAAAAACAGGATCTTGCCTGTTCATCTGAAGCAGTTTCTGAATTGTCAATTTAAGTGATAGCAAATAACTGTTACTTCAGTTTGTTGGTCAACTGAGACAAAGATATTTACACAGAATTTGAAGTAAGGATATCCAACAAGATAACTGAGGCAAAAAGAATATTATATTGAGATGGCAAAAAAATAAACAAAACAAACAAAATAAATAAACAAAAACCACAAATCACCCACCATCCTTATCTTAGAGTGGGAGCAGATATCTTTACTTAAGAAGCTAGTACCTGTAAAAGAACACTAGTATAAGTAGAATGATGAAGCTAGAGCTAGAGGAAGTGTTTTAGTTTCTGCAAATGTTATTTGACTAAACTTCCAGTGCTTATATTTTGTTCCAATTTGTTTGTTTTCCTAAGGTCTTTTTTTTTTTTTTTTTTTAAGACTATATGAATTGTTAAAAAAAGACCTGAAAATCATATGCCTTGGCTCTGTTCTGAGTAAAAACACTGCTGGGTTCTGATTTACGCTCTATTTAATAAACGTAGTTTTATCTGCTGCACACTTTTGGGTAAACGACTGAACCTGAATATACCTTAACGTCCTTGCTATTTAAAAGGAGGTGAACTATACATAAATGAATTTTGCAGCTTGCCTTAAATATTAACATTAAAGCTTCTGTTCACAATTCTGTTATTTCTAAACATTATAAATTGAAAATGTAGCAATTTATTAAAAATCCAAGCTGAAATTCTTATTCAATTACATGAAATTCTTATCTAATTACTTAATTCTAGTACATAATTTTTTGATCTGTCCATGGTTGGAAAATTAGTATCTTCCAGTGCACTGCTCACCAGTGCACAATATTAAAAGTGACAAACTGCTGCAAAACTGATTTCTAACATATAAAAGGGGTCAACTGCGAGGCTCTTTGGTATGTTTGCAGCTCTCGTGTTGTATGCACGTGCACGAATGCAATGGGATGGTAAGACTGAGGATGTGTAGGTGTACATTCCCAGCTGCTGTCCCCAGGGTTAGGGAGAGTCTCTTCCATGTCCTCTGTACACTCTGCACAGTTTGGGTGGTCGTGGACTGAGCTGTCCCTTCCAGCAACCACTCCTCGGGTTAAGAAGGGTATCATGTCTCTCACTCCATGAGCTTGGGTGGCCATGTACTCTTCACACCCTCTATCAGGGTGATGGAACTCAGCTTTCCATTTTCCCATCCATAACCAGGTGACTCTCCCAGTTGGTCTATGACACAGGCTATACACCACATGTAAGGTCAAATCTCCACTCCTTCCTGAGGCCTGATTTTCCTAAGAATCAAATTAACAGCAAGACAATCAACTCCCAAGGCTCAGCTAAACCCACCTCCTCTCTTACTGCAACACAAACCCAATCGCCCTCTGCCAGGGCAGCCAAATTCTGAAGTCTGCTTCCTCCTCTTAATTACTTCCAGCTGCTAGTCCCTTCCTCTAGGCCTCTTGTTGCTGGCAGGTGCTATGGGGTGGGGCACATTTCATCCCCACATCCAGCACGCTGTTAACTGCCGCCTTCCTCAGTGCCTTGTTCCCTCGACGTTCCCCAAGTTACATTAAAGTTCTGTGTTGTTCAGTGCCGTGAAGAGTGCAGTGTCTCAGCCTATGACCCAATTTAAAAGGCAATGGAAAACTGCAGCCTTCGTGGTTGCAAAGGAAGGCATTCTTCTGATGCAATGCTAGACGGCCCTTGGGCAATATGGAGCACTGACTCTGGGGGATGCAGACTGCCTCTCTTGTTGGCGCTTATATACCAGGCATGGTGTGTAGTAGAGAAGTATGCACTAAGTCCAAAGTGAATTTCCTCAAGAAGCTGCATCCTTGTGACTCTGATAAACTCCGGGAGGCTTTTTTGGTTTTAGCTCTTGTCTTTCTAGGAGCAGATCAGACATCTGTTACCTTCTTGCTCTCCTTGTGAGATCATGAGATGACAATGATACTTTTTTTGCATTGAGCGAAGAGAGAGAGGTGCTACCGGTGGTCCTCTGAGTCCCTGTGCCAGCTAGTCTAGACTCTACACTGACCTTGTCCAACACTGATTTCTACACTGTGCATATTCTATTGAATATATTGTAATGGTAGGGATGAGGTTCAAAGTTGTGTCTTTTATTAGATGCATTGGAAAAATGGGCAGATTTGATCAAATACTTACTTTACCAAGTTGTTGCACTTAAACAGTTTTCTGCTCTCTTAGTTTCAACAAGTGGTATAATACCACATATAACTGTTTCCTATAAACCTTGCCACTTTTATATCTGATTACTGTTGTAGCATGAAGAATTTTGGGATGCAAAATACATTATTTACAGCCATCACAAGAGTGAAAAGGATGTTCTCTGTTGCACTGAATGCATAGAAAAGCTGGCTTATAGCTATTCTATTAAAAAACAAAACAAAACAAACAAACAAAAAAAACCACCACCACCACCAACAGAAAACACAAACCAAAATCACAAAATCCAAACAACTAGAACCTTGACTTCAAGTGAGTATGATCTGAATTCATTGTCTAAACAAGACTTAACATTTTTCTAAGGCTACAATATGTTCTTGAAGAACATAAATTACGAAAATCTTGAAGATACAGCCAAAAGCTACTAGAAATAATTTCAGCAACTTTGGCTTCTCTTGCTTACTGTAGCTGAAAAGCAGTTTCCAGAAAGGACCTCTTTGATGATGCTGTTTCTTGTCAAACTACTGGGGTGGACAAGAGTGGTCAACATAAGGAGATATGCAAATTCCGTAGCAGAAAATGTTAACACTTCTAATTAAAATCAGAACAGTGACAGCACCTTTTGTTTAAAACAAGATATGAATGCTCTTATATACTTGCATTTCTTGAATTCTAATAATGCAGTATGGAGGGTTGCCACAGTAGATGGAATAATGTTTTACTTCATGTTTAGGTAAGGATAGGAAACAGGCAAACAGGAAAGAAAGAAATGAGGTGATCAAGAGTAATTGCAACATATTTGTTATGTGAACACGTTTCAAAGAAAGACATGGAATTTCCCAACTGCAAAAAAAAACTAACCTAACCTAACCTAACCTAATCTAATTAAAAAAAAAAAAAAAAGAAAACAAAAAAAAACCAAACAAACAGACAAAAAAAAAGCACCAAACAAAATGTTTATGTTTCCTGCCACAGAAGTAACATAGCGAACACTTTTATTTGTATACCTTAAATTTTTTTTTTATCTGACAAAAGCCGTATCAACTGAATTTCAATTCTGTAGTATAACTGTATCTATTGAGAGACCTTCTGCAAGTGGGAAAACCACTAAAGAATGAATCTTTTCTCAGGCCATGTACAGGGAAAATTTAATGTGTTGGGCCTGTGCCAACTAAATTTTTCTTCTTCATTAGTAAAATATGGAATCCAAAGTGAAGTATTTAGACCTGGAAGAATTTTGCCTAATATTCTCATATGTTTGATAGCTGTAAATGCAGGTGTTCCAAAATCATAAGATTTTTGAGAAAGGTGATGTACAAAATGCTCCAAGACAAGGCAAGGTCTCCACAATCATCAAAGCTCGCCAACTGCATGTTTTAAGTTTTAAAAAATATTCTAAGAATTATCATGAATCCTATTTGGGTTAATAACTTGAAACTTTATAGAGTGACATAACTTATGAAATGGCAGTTAAGGAACTGTGAAGGTGATTAAGCTGTATACAAAAATAACACATTTATGAAAGAATAATCTGTCTATAAGTGTGAGTTGTGTTCTTAGTGTGGTGAAGTTGTGTTTACCGTAATGGCTTATGCACTCATTTCCCTTCTAAGTTATAGGGCTACAGGAACTATGGCTTTCTGTTTTGTGCTGTGTCAAGCTGTGAACCAAACCCCTGTAACGTCTGAATCTTTTCAACTAAACTTTGAATGACCTTGTACTTGGAAAATGTTTTTAAATCCTGTTTAGTCATTATACTTGTTTAGTAGCTAATCCAAGTACATTGTTTTGCAAGTAAAGTTAGCTTCTTGTTGCCCACGTGTAATAGGGAACATACGGTCAAGGGGACAATGATAAAAATATTAGGAAATAGATGAAAAGTTAAAAAAGACGGTTATTAAAAGGTGGGGATGTGGAAAAAGTGAAAGCTACATATTAAATTGCAATGGGATAGCTTAAGGGAAAAGAAAAAAAAAGTTATGTCCCTTAAAAAAAGGAAAGGTAAAAATGTAAACACATTACAATTATGGCAGGATAGTCATTATAGTTAAGTGAGCATGTAATAACACACAAAGATAAATAATTGAAGGTGTAAGATTCTAAAGGGAGACACGGTATTGATCATGTAGTTGCTGAATCTTACATCTACATATAACTGGACAGAGAATACTCAGATGTGGTGTCTCATCTTTACATTTACACCAATAATTCCAGAGATAATAATTTCAGTCATAATAAAAATACTTTTATATACAATTAATAATGTAAAACATATTTTGGCTTTGAATAGTCACCTTCTTATCCTTCTGAGAAGGCATTGAGCTCATTGTGCTGCAAAAACCAACTTCCAAAAGCAAAGGCATCACCAAGGTCTTTTGTCAGAGCCATGGGAGGAAGGACTGGACATTTTAATGTATGTTCTAACTCCCATGATGTATAAACCTCCTTCACCTGTCTGCATGGTAAAAATTTTGTGTTTTGCCACAGTGGTACATTCAGGGCAACTTTTCTGAAATCTGCGGAAATGTGATGATGGAGGGGAAAAGAAAGCATACGTCTTAGGTGTGAAAACAGTCCTATGGCAAGGTGGATACTGTTGAAATGCAATTCAGTTGGTGCTCTTTCCCAGGCTAAAAAAACATCCCTAACTTCTTTTTTACTTTCAGCTTCTTTTTTCATGTGTTTGGGAAAAGTTCTAGACTTTTCTTGTGCTTTGTTTCTCATGGCCATTATAGGAAACACGCAAAGGTCTGTTTTGGCAACACCGTTTAACCCTTTATTTCAAAACGTGCTGTTACACAAGTGTTCTGGATTTAAGACCGGGATGTGCACACTCCCGAATATTCCAAACGATCTAACGGCCCTTCCAGGGCTTCCCTCACTTCCAGCTGTAGGGTCTGAGACCCAACTCAAGCAATAAACCCCGACGATCTGCCTATGCGATACAAGTCCAGATGTTCCCGCAACTCAGGACGGGCAGGAATGTGTCGGCCCCCCACGTGTGAGGCAGCAGCCGCTACAACGTGATGGGAGAAGGGGGCTGGAGCCCTGCCCCGCCCTGCCGGGTGCCAGCCCCTCCCAGCGGGCAGCGCGACGCTGCCGCACCCCGACCCTCCCGGCGGCCGTTGGCGCTGACGTCCCTTGGCACTAACGGCCGCCGCTGGCGTTGCGCGGGTGCTGCGCATGCGCGGCCGCTCCGCTCGGGCGGGCGAATTCAAACGCGCCCTCGCGCCCCTGCTCGTTGTCGGGGTAGCGGCTGCTCTGACGTCATCGCGCCGCGTCCTCCTTCGCGCCGCTTTCCGGCGCTGGCGGCGAGCGGGGATCAGCGGAGGGGAGCGGGGCGGAGGGGGGCAAAGTTTTACGCGCCCGCCCGCTCGCCCCCGCCGCGCTGCTCCCATGGCCTCGGCGCGCGCGGCCGCGTCGCGGGTGGCGCTGCTGGAGGACGAGCTGCGGGGGCTGGCGGAGGAGCTGAGCCGCTGCCAGGTGCGCCAGGGCGTGGCGGAGCGGGGAGCGCGGCGCGGAGCGGAGCGGGCGGGACCCCCTCTGGGGACGAGGGTTCGAGACCCGCCGGCGGCGAGCAGGGAAGGAGGGAGCGGTGTGGGGAGGCCACAGCGCTGTTGCCGCCTCGCCTCGGCCCCCGTCCTCAGCACCTGTTAGGTGGTCCCGGGCTCGCTCTGGTGCCGCCGGGCCTGCGGGGCTGTTCCCCCAGCGGTGCTGAGGCACGGAGCGCTGCCAGCTCCTGGGAAACTGAACACACGAGGGGGTTACCTCAGGGGGTCTGAGCTTTCCCCCGCCTTTGTGGCTGAGTGTGCCCGAGCAGTTCCTCAGGTTTTACTAACAGTCGCGGATGTACTTTGAGGAGTTCCACTCGGACAGACATCCTTCAGACGTGCTTTCGCCATTCCTCCTGTTCATCACTTGTGTTTGCTACTTACTACATTTAAAGGTGATAGCTGGCTGTTAGGATGAGGTACTGTCATGGCAACCTGCTCCAGCCAAACTAATCTAGAAGAGGGGAAGGTGATGTCTCATGCTGTAGTTGCTTTCTGTCTTGCTCCCTCCGTGACAGCCCAAACAGTGCTGTGCTGTGTGGCTGGTCTGTTTAATTCCACAAAGGCCAGGGCACAGGTATGTAGTCACACCTGTGAGCAGAAAACAGTGTCTACGCAGGAGTTAGTAGCTGTTTGTTGCTTCAGACAGCATTGGTGCACCTGCCAGCTGGTGCTGGTTGTGTTACAGGTCGAATCCAGGCTTGGAAAAACTTGTTGCGTTGGAGAATTAAGGGGAAAGGGAGCTGTCAATAAAAATCCCTTTTAGAAATACAGAATAATGAATGGTTTGGGGAGATCTTAAATGTCCCACAGGAGAAGTTTAGAAAACTCTTTAATGATAATTGTTTCCCCTTCTCATCATGCAGATCTGCGGTATCAGATGACGTTTGGTGGAGGCGGAACAAAGATCCTCTGCTCATTTGCTAACTGAACATAAACTATGTATTACTAAAACCTAGTAGCATAAAATGTGTCGGAGAACATTATAAATACGAGAAACTTTGAAGGAAACAGTACAAATTTAAATTTCCAATCACTTTCATAATGTAACTTGATTTACACAAATTAAGCATCCAATTTTCCTTTAGATTCATTCAATACATGTGCATTTCTACTTGTTCCTGGATTAGATGAAACCATTCCAATCATCTTAAAGTTAACACTCAGAAACAATTTTAAATGTATTTCCTTTATAGTCTCATGCATATTATCCTACCGTTGTTGTGCCTTCTCTTGTGTCAGCTTTCTGAAAAGGGAAGCAAGTGGAAACAGAATACGGATGTAGTTCCTGCATGTGAAAACAAAACACAGCCTGTGTTCAGCAGTAATCTCTTCAGCTCTAGGTTGAACCAAATATGTACGATCCTTCTAATAATAGTGTAGTGGGTGCATGCCTTCAGCATTTATTTCAGGTTATTAATAAAATAGAAAGGGAATTGAAGCAGTAATATATAAGCAGATATTCTCTGAAAGCACTGCATTATAGGCATCCATGTGTTTACCGCATTACTAATCCATCAAGAAATGTAGGGAAACCTGTTAAAACCTATTTATGTGGTTTATGTAAGCATGAGAAGAAGGGAGAAAACAGATTTTATTCAATAAAAGAGGTGGTACCTAGTCAATTATGCAGCTTTTCCAAAGTAAGGTTTATTGAAAACTATAAGTCACTTTCAAAGTTAGGTGAAGTTGCTCTGAATTTGGACGGAAACTAAAATAGACTAGAGTAATATTTTTCAACTGGTATAGCAGTCAACTAATAGTTGAAATATTCAAGAATGGTTAATTCATTTGAAGTTATTATTTCATTACAAACACTCTGTGCAAAGACAGATCCTTTAAATCATAAGTATATACAGGCAATTGTTGATGTGCTGTTCTAATTTCTTTACAGTTGAACAGGAAGTTGTTACTAACTGACTAATTAATTTATTGGAATTATATTTTTTCTGCTGTGATTTACTTTCAGATGAAATTTAGGGAGGTCTTCTGTGGTTCTTAAGTTCACCAAACACTTCTATGTTTTGCTAATTGGAATCACGTAATTGTTTAAGTTGGAAGGGTTCTTCTGAGATCATCCATTCCAACCCACCCTACTTGAGCAGGGTCAGCCAAGCTTGTCGCCCAGAATGGTGTCCACTCAGGTCTTGAATATTTCCACAGATGGAGGCTCTGCAACACTGCAAGGGCAGCCTGTGCCCATGTGTAAAGACTGCACAATAAAAAAGCATGTTTCAGTTTCCATCAGGACTTTTCTTGTCTTTATGTTTTATTTTTTTCTGGGTAGGGTTATCTAACTAAACAGGGGTTGTTTAGTCTGGAGGAGACTCAGGGGAGACATTATTGCTCTCTACAACTACCGGAAAGGAAGGTGTGGGGAGCTGGGGGCCAGCCTCTTCTCACAGGTAACTAGTGATAGGACTAGAGGGAATGGCCTCAAGTTGTGCCAGGGGAGGTTTAGGTTGGAAATTAGGAGAAATTTCTTCTCAGAAAGGGTAGTCAGGTGTTGGAAGGGTTTGCCCAGGGAGGTGGTGGCATCACCGTCCCTGGGGGTGTTTAAGGAAAGGGTGGACGTGGTGCCTGGGGACATGGTTTAGTGGATGATATTGGTGGTTGGACCAGATGATCTTGGAGGTCTTTTCCAACCCTAGTGATTCTATGATTTTGAAGACTACCTTAGCTGGCATTTTGAATAGAAGTGTTATGTAAATACCTGAAGAAAGACATTAGTGAGAATCTTAGCTTTTATTCCAGCAACTGGATAAAACTACATAACTTAACATAAACTACTTAACTTAACATAAACTACTTTCTTCTAGGATTGTTGCACTGAAATACTTCTAACCTGTCCTTCCAAAACAGCCTTCCCAACTGAAATCTAGTTTAGCCTTACTGATATTCAAAATATACCAGATCTAAGGTCTAAGGTATTTTAGATATTAGCCTTCAGGGGTGTGTGTGTGTGTGTGTGTATGTATATATATATATATATATATATATATACATATCCAATGTGTGTGTGTGTATATGTATGTATATATTTCAAAGGAGAAAATATAGTTTATCAAATAACCGAGGTTGAAAGTTTTCCTTAGTTCCAGGGAAGACTAAACAAGTTTTTAGGAAATGGAGAACTGTATATCCTACATCTAGGTAAAATCTGCCGAGCTTCTTTTCTACTTCTCCACGTCTCCTCGGGCTACTATATTTTCTGTCATATAAACTGCACTTCCAAAACAGTCTCCCCTCTGGGAACTGGAGTCCGCTGATGATGACTACATACATGGAAGGCATTTCTGGCTTATACAGCTCCTGAGTCTTAACGGAAGTGTTGAGCATGCTGGTTGTGTTCCGTCTAGCCGTAGTGCTCCAGGCTGCTGCCTCTCCTGCAACAGGATCCTGGAGTAGCTGGCCATTTCCCTCATCTGGTGTGGTGGCCCTTACCTTCTGGTTTAGGTTCTTTTTCCTCTCGACATCTTTTTGCCTTTTGAGGTAATGTTTTCTGCCATGTAAAGGTACCTGCAGAGCCAAGTACGATGTTTCGAAGATTTCACTTTTTCCCCACCATTTTTTTTTTTTTTTTTTTTTCCCCCAAAGCTAAGATTCTCCTGGTAAGTCTAGACCTTGGCAGCTTTTGGCTTGCAGTATTTGGTGTTTTCTTTAGTGCTCCTAATGACACTGGGCGCTTGAATCACAGTAAGTGGCTTCTTGAAGCTGAGCATGTGAGAAGACTTCAACAACCATTTTGTTGCGTTTACTGTAAAAACTGATGTTGATTTGCAGCTCTGCAATGTAAATTGTAAAAAAAAAAATAAATAAATATCTGAGGCATGTTTGCCTCTGGTATTATGCTGTTTGGGAAAATTACGATTGCTGCGTCTGCAGTAGAGCATTATATAATGATTTTAACACTCATTTAATAAACAAGTCTTAACTTAAGTGCCTCTCTTCTCCTAATTTTACTTGAGAATAACTTGAGTAATGGAGTAATTTTCCTGAACATGATTGGAAAGGAAACAAGGATATTTTTCTTTGGGACCTTGTTGTTCCAGTTCTGTGACTGGCTCAACATTGTTGGAGGATGATGGGAACGCAAAGGTCGAGCAGTAAGTTATAACACATCTGGTCTCTGTTACTTGCTTTAACTTCTGCAATCTATTTTGGGGTTTTATACTTCTGCCTACCACCTAACTATCTTGAGAGCCTTCCATGGAAAATCTTTAACAGCTATGTCCTTATTCCTCCCTGGAGTTCTTGGCTCTGCTTGGTGTTTAAAAGATCTGGCCTGTGTTCTCCCCCGCTCCTTTTCCCTTGTGATTCTGTATGTTTTATTTATTTATTTTTTTTTTTCCTGGGCAGATGGAGGTGTTGTTTTTTGCAAGTGTAGTTGCTTGTGGTAAAGGAAATCAGAGTGGCTTATATGTGGTTTTTATTTTTTTTAAGGGGAATGATTTGCTGTATCTCTGGAAGCTGGCTCTTTGAGCAGAGTTTCTGCGCCAAGAATATTTTTCTTTAGCTTTCTTGTGCTTTCTCTTTAATCTTATGAATACCTTAAAACAAACAAAAAACCACACCTGGTGACTGTGTTAGAAATTGATTTATAGTGTTTTCTGTAATTGATTTCTTGCAATCATTTTTCTGTGGAAGCAGTTTCATTTGGTACAAAATAATATGCATTTGGAAAGCAGAAGGTGTGCATCTTGGTAATCTTGCTGTCAGCCTCTTAACTGCTGAATTACATAGACTTCAATGCACCTAATTCCCTAACCAAAAAGATAGAAAAGATTCATTAAAATATCACATAGTGAAACTGAATTCTTCATTGAATCCTTGCTTTCATTCAGTCTGACAGAGTGATTTGAGACTGGGCTTTTTGTATCCAGTTGTCTTCTGTTGCTGGAAACAAGTTGGAAGAAACAGGCATGTGTTGTGCCTTATATTTATGCTACTGGTGATAACTACATGACTTCAGTATGATTAGCTTCATTTCATATTTTCTAAAAATCTTACCCATTGTTAGTCTAAACAGCCAACTGCCTTCACCATTTTATTAATTAGAGCTTTGGCTACAAAAGTAACACTGCAACTCATTCTGCTATAATAACGTGGGATTTTTCCTGCTTGTACTTCCCTTCCAACTCCATGGTTCTGCAAAGAACCAAGAGTATCATAACTGCTCTCTGAAGTTATATGTGCTGATTTTTGGCACGTCTTTTTAATGTAAACTTCTATAGCTGACATGCTTTTCCTAGCAATGATGGTTATAAAGCCCACGGCTTTGCTATATAGGAGTTAATAGGTGTACACAGCTGTAACTAAGTAACAGGTCTCTCAAGCATGCAGCACTGCATGGTTTATACCCCTGACCATAATATTTGGTCAAAGAAACCATAGTGCAGTTTACGGTTTTCTGTTTACGAAAGCAGAAACTTCTCCATTAGTCAGAAAGTTGGGAACTGATCACTAATCTGTGTATGTGTATTCTGCTGTGGCTGATTCTCAGGTTTCTGTCAGGTTCCTACAGTTTCTGTCAAAAGGTGATAAACATAGATGGAGAAAAAAGTGATCTTCCTATAGTTGCTGTTAATGTTGCTTCTGTCCATCATCAGGGATTGAAAAGATGTTTGTAGGAATGGGCTGTGAATATCCATAACTGCGATGGGGTAGAAGGGGAATGAAGAAGGTGGGCTGTTAGTCTGTGGAAGGTGGAGTGGCTGGGGCGACAGCTGCTTCTAGTTTTGTTTTGTGTTTCATGTTTCCTGCTTATCTTGGAAAGCTGTGCGCAGACCTGCTCTGGTCTTTGTGCCCTGTTTTACACTGCTTGCAGAAAAAGAATAGTACTTCTGTGGACAAATGGACTGTCTTGTTTTGATCACTTTGTGGGTCAGGGCAGGATGTAAAATATTCTATTTGGTATTACTAGCATTAATCACAGATAGGATTGCTATAACAAACCTTTTTATTATGAAAAATAATCCATTACCTGGAAAAACAGATGCATTCTGTCCTTCTTGACCAATGTAATAACCAGGACACCCACTGAAAATTGAATGAAGCTATGATAACATTGATTTATAAGCATTTTTAAATAAAATATTTATAAGTAAATGTGAAAAATGTATTTAATAGGTTAAAAAAGAAACCAAAACATTGCATTTTCTGCATGAGTAGCTATTTAACATGCATGTTGATTGTACATGTTAAAAATCTTTTAAAGTCAATAGCTGTGAATTGGAGCTAATACTATAGAAGAAAAACATGGTTCTTTCTTAGTGATTTGCTTTTATGTCAAGCTGTTTTTTCTTCTCTCTTTGTAACCAAAATGTAAGTGGTTGTGAACTACCAATATAAGAATTTGAATGCATTAGTTTTTCTTCTGGATGAATTGTTGATATCCATATACTACTGTTCCTTCAAAATGGGGCAAAGTGTTTAATGCTTCCATTCATTAAAGACTGGTTTCTTTTATTAGTGATGAAGACAAGCCCACATATTTATTGGTACAGTGGGATTCCAGCTGTTTAGTGCTTTGTGTTTTTGTTTTGTTTTGTTTTTTTAATTTTTATTTTATGCCCTTATATTTTGCCATAAGGAGTCTAAATCACGTGAGTATGATCGGTACAGGTGCTGTTAATAAAGACCTTACTATTTATGTGTTGTACACAGAGAAATAACATTGTTGAATAGCAAAGTTTGTTCACTCTTTTTCTTTTGCTTTTATTTTTCACAAATTTTAACTAACAAGAGTGAAATTCAATGTATTTTGTCTTCTGAAAAAATATGGAATATTGGAATACTGTGAAGATGAACTGAGAGTGAGATTTGTTAAAAATATGTATTTTGACATCCATTTTAGTTATCTGTTTGCAGCATATCTGTGATATGAGTATTTCAACTTGCCCCTAGAGTGAGTGGGAAACAAAAATTTGGTATAGAGTGGAAAGGTACCTTTTATGGGAACAACAAAAATATGTTGCTTCTCAGTAAAGAAATTACTGTTTTACGTGTAGAGAAATAGACTCTTGCTTGTAATTTTTCCAACTGCATTGAGAGTAATTCTAGAACATACTGAGATTTCTACATGTACCAAATTGCATGAATTTACAGATTCAGCATTCTGTTTTTTCCCATCAAAATGTATTTTGGTTCAGGAGGAGGTATGCTGTTTTTAAGGATAGACTTCAGGTAATCGTGTTTTTCTTTGTTACTATTGAGCGTGCACTTTTTCAATGATTTCATTTGCTGTTTGGTTCATAACTTTCAAGATGTGCAAATGTCATTCTACTATTTGTCCTCAGTTTCAGAGGCACTTTTTTGGAAAGTACTATGAAGTAATTTCAGAAAGATTTAACGGATGTGACGGACCCACATTCTACTTGATTAGTTTGATAAGTCAGACTTAATATACACAAATGTGTGGTCATATTGTCTGTAAAATTAAACTACTCATGGATTCCCCTATTCTGAGATGCATTGAAACTCTCAAAGGCGTTCTGATTATATTAATCCAGAGCATTGTATTTAAGTAGACACCAACTCTGAAGCCCATGCTGAAACTTCCAGGTTATTCTCTGCTTTCAAAACCACAATTGAACTCTTAGAATAACACTAATAACTCTAGCACTTAAAGAAAAAGGTTTTGTGCAAAATTTGTCCTATTCTGTGCATCTTCGCTCAGATTCTGCACTGGACCTGTGTGGTGGTTTTACCCAGCTGGGCAGCTGAACTCTACCACAACTGCTCTCATGTTCCCCCTCCTCAAAAGAAGAGGCGGAAGGGAAATTATGCTGGAAAGGAAACAAGGCTCATGGGTTGACATAAGGATGATTTAATTAATGAGAAAAGAAAGAGGAGGAAAAAAAAAAAGACAAGTAAAGGCCATGTGGAAGCACAGAGGAATGGGAAAAATAATCTCTACTTCCCTTCAAAGAGCAATGTTTGGCCACGTCCCCGGAAGCAGGGCCTTAATACGCATTGTGGTCGTTTGGGAGGACAGACGTCTACATAACGAGAGCCCCCCCGCCTCTCCTTCCCCTTTCCCACCTTTTATTGCTGAGTGTGACACCACATGGTATGGAATATCCCTTTGGTGGGTTTAGGCCACCAAAGGGATATTTGTCCTGGCCATGTCCCCTCCCCACCTCTTGCCCAGCCTGCTGGCTCTTGGGGGGTTTGGAGGGAGTCTTGGTGCTGTGCCAGCACTGCTCAGCAACAGACACAGCACTGGTGTGATACCAGTGCTGTTCTAGCTACAAGTGCAACACACAGTATTTGTTAATATAGGGCACTTCAGGGAAAGATAACTCCATCCCAGAGCCAGTGCAACCTCATACTTGCCAATGACAAAGAGCTTCCTGGAAACATGAAGGTTAAAGGCAGCCTTGGCTGCAGTGGCCATGAGACGATGGAGTTCAGGATCCTTTGGGCAGTGACGAAGGTGAAAAGCAAGCTCACGGCCCTAGACTTCAACAGAACAGACTTTGGCCTTTTCAAATTTCTGCTTGAAAGATTCTCATGGTATAAGGCCCTGGAGGGAAGAGGGGCCTGAAAAGCTGGTTAATATTCAAGGATCTCCTCCTCCAGGCCCAAGAAAGGTCAATCCCAACAAATAGGAAGTCAGACAAAAAATGTCAGGAGGCCTGTATGGATGAACAAGGAGCTCCTGGCCAAACTAAAAAAAAGAAACATGGTACAAACACAAAAAAGGAAGTATACAGAGGGTGGAGGCAAGAGTGGATAACCTAGGAGGAATACAGACACTTTGTCCAAGTATCCAGGCTTAAAATTACTGAAGCTAACGCCTGGGTGGAATTGAATCTGGCCAGAGATGTCAAGGACAAGAAGGGCTTCTGTAAGTATCTCAGTGATAAAAGGAAGGCATAGGGAAAATGTGAGCCCACTGCTGCACAGTGTGGGGGAGGGACCTGGTTACACAGCACAGTGGAAGGGCCCAGGTACTGAATGCCTTCTGTGCGTCAGTCTTTGCTAGCAAGACTGTCCTTCAGGAATCCCAGGTCCCAGAGACGGGGAAAGACTGCAGCAAGGAAGCTGTACATTTGGGGGAAGAGGATCAGGTCAGGGAATGCGTAGGCAAACTGAACGTACTTAAGTCCTTGGGCCCTGAATGGATGCACCCATGAGTGCTGAGGGAGCTGTCAGATGTCATCATGAGGCCACTGTCTGCAATCTATAAGCTCGAGAAATGTCTGCCAGGAACCTCGTGAAGTTCAACAAGGGGAAGAAGTGCAGAGTCCTGTGTCTGCAGAACAACCACCCCAGGCACCAGCACATGTCGGGGGTCACCCAGCTGGAAACAGCTCTGCAGAAAGGGACCTGCGGGTCCTGTTGGAAACCAACCAGGCCATGAGCCAGCAACGTGTCCTTGTGGCAAAAATGGTGAAGGGTATCCTCGGCTGCACGAGGGGAAGTACAGTCAGCACATGAAGGGAGGTGATCCTTTCCCTTGGTTCAGCACTGGCGACGCCACACCTGGAGCACTGGGTCCAGTTCTGGGCTCCCCAGTACAAGAGAGACCTGGAGCTACCAGAGACGGCCCAACAAAGGGCAACAAAAGTGATCAGTGGAGTGGAGCTGATCTCACACGAGGAAAGGCTGGGAGAGCTGGGAGTCTTCAGCCTGGAGAAGAGGAAGCTCGGGGTGGGGGGGATCGTATCACTGCTGATAAATACCTGAAGGGAGGGTGCGGACAGGAGCCAGGCTCCTTTCTGTGGTGCCCAGTGCTGGGACTGGAGGCAGTGGGCACAAACGGAAGCACAGGAGGCTCTATCTGAACGTCATGAAGCGCTTTTCCACTGTGAAGCTCACTGAGCACTGGCACAGGTTGCCCAGAGAGGCTGTGGTTTCTCCTTCCTTGCAGATAGGCAGAAGCCATCTGGACGTGGTCCTGGGCAAGCGGCTCCTGCTTGAGCAGGGGGGTTTGGGACAGATGACCTCCAGAAGCCCTTTCCAACCTCACCCCACCTATGATTTTGTGTAATTACTGCAATGGGTAGAGTTAGATTTTATTCAAAGTTCTTAAGTATTTGCAGCTCAAAATGAAAACTCAGATGCGTTGAGAGGATTAAAGCAAACCCTGTCCTCTGGAAGTGAACCCTTTTCTTTCTCCTATCTTTTCATCTTTGAAAACAATTCTTACGTTGTTCAATCATTAAGTTGATGATCAGATTTTTTTTTCTTTGGGGTGGTCCTTTGGGGACCCACAAGCTGGACCCGATCCTTGTGGGTCCCTTCCAACTTGGATGTTCTGTGATTCTGTGAAGTTTCCAATATTGAGTACTCAGAAGAAAGGCATGCGGAGCATCCTGATTGTGTAGTCTGTCCTAAAAAAAAGCAAAGAAAGTTACTTTCTTTTAGCTACTTCGGGAGGGTGGCATTGTGTGTTACCGGCCCATGTCTATCAGATAACTTATTTCTCCTGTTTAACTGATGTTGATTTCTGTACAGTCCTACTGTGATGGTACTAAAGTGACTTTTATGATGCTACTTCACTAACTGTGCCACGTCAGACAAGAAGTATCTTATTTCTTGTCATAGGGTTATAAAATGAGTCCAATATTTATGTCAACAATGTGTAATAAAATTAATCAGTTAAGTATGTTGCTGTCTTCTTGTCACTGATGGACTAATCTGAAGAGTCCATTTATGAAATCGTGTAATGACAGATAGCATCTTTTAGCGTGTGATGTGCAGTACCGTTGCCTAGACCACTATTGCTACTTCAGCATTGTAACACAATAATACATCAACAAATTAATGCAAGAGAGCAAACTCAAGTTTGCTTTCAACAGAGTTTTCAGTAAGGACGCAATCTCTTTGTTTGTGTGCATGTTTACATGAATGCACATAAAAAAGCGGTATCCCATCTTTTTCCATTTTTGTTTCAAAGGCATTTTCTTTGTTGCTAAAACTATTAACAGAGACAAGAAACAATTATTTAAGTAGAATCACAGTTAATCTATTTTTCTAACGTAATAAAATTACTTGTTGGTTTTATACCCCTTCTAATTTAAGAAGATTACATTAAGGAATTGGGGATGAAGGTGGAGGGAGATACACTTGTTTGCTGGTGGCATCTGTTTTGAAGCTATCCATCTGGTCAGGTCACATGCAGTCGTCTTACAGATCTGTTGGGCAGTTAGATGTGGCAGTGCATACTGTTTTTGAGTGACTCTTGTGAACGTAAAAATAACCTCATGTTCTCTTTGCAGCCTGGTGTGTATAAGGCACTATGATTTCTTGTGAGGTAATGGTCAGTCGTATCTTCTAGTCACTTTTTTAGATTATTGAAAAGCTTAGCACCTCGAAGAACACTCTTATGCTTTACAAAGTCTGATCTGTGCTATATGACCACTCAGGAAGACCGGGTGGGTTGTAGAGAAAATACCTCATATTTAGTGATACACTACATGACTGGAACATGACAGTCTTCACCAAGAAATACTGACAGAACAGTATCTACTCAGTTTGCACTGGCAGCCTATTAGCAGTGTATGTTTAAAAGTGACATGAAACATCAAGAAGAAAGTCTGTCACTTGTATGTAAAATGTATACATCAGCTTGATTAAACGCCTGAGCTGTAATCAGAAGCATACTAGATGTTAGGAGAGTCCAAAACATACTAACGGTGTTCTTGCAAGTTTTTCAATGCTCACACCAGACATGTTATTTCATGCTTTTTCAGTCTTTCTGAAAGATAATCTGATACTTGCTCAGTCCTGTGTGTTACTTTGCATTTACGTATGGATTCTTTCTTCCAGCATGATGGTGATGTATATTTCACTCAGTAGAGAAATACTCACTTCATAATACGGAAAACTGTCAATGTCTGGTATTGTAGAGTTCTTAATAAAAATTACAGTAAACCAATAGCTCCCTCTGTCCTCCCAGCTGTTTCGTTTCCCCTTTTGGGGGTATCCACAGGTATTCACTGTTTAAAATTTTAAATGAGAGTTTGTGTCCTCTTCTTTTCTAGCAGTTGTTCCAGGGGGTAGTGTTTTTTGTTGTTTTTTTTTGGGGTGGTGGTGATTGTTCTGTTGCATGTGTGTTCTATTTCTGATTTCAGAAGGTGGTGTTTTGTTTAGTAAATTATCATTTGTAATGCTATAAAAATTTAGGGTATGGTATGAACACTTCTAATAGTTAACAGACTTTGAAATAAAGCAAAAGACCAAAAAGAATGCTGACTCCAAACTGTAGCTGAGATACTTGATGTGTGATTTACACTAAAGGAGTTTTTTAGTTTATCCTTGTTCTCAACACAGTTTATTATAGATATGTAAACAAAAACTAGACCTACATTTAACACCCAAATTCATGAATGAACTGTTCCTGTGAACAGAAAAATATTTTTTATGTTTTTGTCATTGTCACTGCTAAATTAAAAGCTTTTTTCTATCGGAATTCAGTAGCATTGCTTTAAAAGAATGCCAGCTAATCCTCCGTGATGAAAAGTTGTAAAAATACTAAAAATTTTCTAAATATGGTGAGCTCCCTTTTTAGTGTCCTGTAGACAAATAACTGCGTGCAATATTTAAACAATTTTACATGCTTCTGATATCAAATGTCCAGAGCAATAATTTATGCTTGGATTTCTCTTCTGAGAAGGAAGGAAACTGGTTACATTGAAATGAGTATATTTGTCTTGCTCTGCATGTAAGCTTGAGGGATTCTGTGTTTTGTGACTTAAGCTAATGTTTAATAAATTCATGATTTTACTTGCAAGCAAGTACTTAAGATCTGGCTAGTTATGCCGTATCACCTTGGTCTGTGACTTGTCTTATGGTTGTCCCACCTTCTGAGCTTCTTGTTAAAAATCAGTAACAAAAATCAAGTTTGCTTTGTAACGAGCGGGTTCAAGACCTAAGTTATTGTTTATTTCTGTATGTCTTTCAATATGATAATTGACTACTTTCATTGTAGACTGATGGAAAATCCCTCTTTTGTATGCAGTATACTTCACTTTTTGCTCCGTAATTCTCTAATTCTAGCATCCATACCTGATCATGGGATAAGCGTCTTTATCTGACATTAGTTGTGTTGTGGATAATCTTAGTCTTAATGAGTAATTTGCAGTAACTTTCAAATGACATCGGTATTCTGCCTTTGTATATAAGTTCTCAGCTGTTCAAGGTACACTCTCTCTGACCTCTTGAGCCGCTAATGTACACTTGAGTAGGCTGAATGTTCCTTGGGTAGGCTGAAGATTGATATATCCCAGGCCTTGACAGCTGTAGTGTTTTTCTGTGCCAACTTCAGACTGTCTAAGCAGCCCTTTTTCAGAAGAAATTGTTTGGCTCCCAAGACCATTCAGGGAACAGCCTTACCAAGTCCATTAATTGTGCCAAGAGCTTAAAAAGACTATTTAAACTTCTTTCTATCTTAAAACTGTAATAATTTTTGGCTGATGCTCATATTCTGTTATACAAAATACAAAACTACTTGAAGATTTAGATGAAACAATTTTACCGCTGAAAATGTTTGACGTATTAAAGTGAAGTAAGTCATGTTTAGTGGTAACTTATTAATAGCATTACATTCTCCTAATGTTTAATTGTGATAACGAGAAATTTTATATGCCTCCATGTTAAATTTCTTTCTAGTCATTAAGGTTCATAGATTTTAACTGCAGATGGTGTTTTATTTTGTTACTGGTAAAATGTATTTGAAGGCACACACAGTTAAATATTTTGTTCTTGCTCTTTTGGCAGAAAGGCCAGTTAAGGAGAAAATTGCTGTCTTTTGTGTGCATTTACAGGAATACAAATATACAGGAAAAGACATTTGTTCATTTAGGTCAGAATAGTTGATGGTATATTTACCACATTACACTTTTACTTTTAAATACCAATTCTACCAATTCTTGCCATCAAAAATAACATTTATTAATATGGTGTTGTTCTGCAGTTGTGGAAACTTGTGTGATTTTATCTTATTCCCAGACAGACCACCTGGAAAGGGCTTTTTTTTTTTTTTTTTTGGAATTGGACACTACTTGTGTTCTGTTCAGCTATTTCTTTGAAGTTTACTTTGTGTACACTATTCAGATTCAATAAACCTTTACTGTGAGCTTTTTTTTTCCTTTTTTTTCTATTTAAGTTAGGGTGGCGTTTTCATTCCTGCTTCATTTACTGTTTTTTCAGCACAGATAAAAATGTGGCAGAATTTAGAAGTGGCAATTTCACCTACATGAGTAAAACTTGGAGTCCATCTACAACTATTTCACAGACTACTTTCAGAGCTGTCCAAGGATTTGAGCCTAATCTGAACTGCTTATGTAATCAAAAAAAGATCAATCATACGAGCATGTCTGTGTTCATCTCTTTGAAACTTCATTATTTTGAATGCTATCAAAAGGCCAGTATTTGTTCGTGTTGCGGCAAAGTTTAGGTAGGAACTAGGTTGCCAGAGACTGAGTGTATGTTGGATGTACAGCAGAAATCAGAGGAAGGTTGTGAGGAATTCCCTCTCCTGGTATTGTACATATATACTTCTTACATATTCGTTAGAAACAGTTCAGTTATACATACTGTAGTTCTCGCTTTGTGTGTGTAATGGGGAATGATGTGTTTAGAAGGATGTGACTGAAAGTTACACGTTGGTCGTGTCATCGTGTGAGGCACTGTGCAGCTCCCCAGCCTGAGGTCTGGAGTTTGTAGGAACCTCCGGAACAGCACAAAGGGCAGTATCCCCTGCTTGTGTTGGGTCTCATGGTACTGGATAACGCTTCTTGGAGTCTTGCAGAAGGCTGAGTCTCTCAGCTCTTCTAATAAATAAATGAACAGAAAACCCAACAGCTACTTCTGTGCTGTTGTATGCAGGACAGTAAAGGCAAAAGCTAAGGAAGACTGGTGGTAAGTAAATCCAGTTTCTTAAAAGAGCAGACAAAACTAGACTGAACAAAAAGCCTATGAGCTGTTAAATTAGCATCAGTAATTTTGATTGTTTGACTCAAGGTTTTTGAACATTTGTGGTGGAATACTGTTTGTACTTCTCTGTGCTGTAATGATGTCATGACCCTCAGGCTAATTTGTTAGTCATTTTAAGTAGTTCAGTGCAAAAGTACACACTAAATCATACATGAAAGATATAAAAAAAAGTTCAAGTTCTTTTATGAGTTTAGCCCTGCTCTTCATATTGCTGATTAACTGAGATTTGAATTAAAATTATTTTGAAATTATAGTTAGTTTATTAGATATAGTAGTTTATTCCTATGTTGTGGTTCAAAAATTTCTTTATAGTTGAACTGATGCCATTTAGAGTGTAAGAACTGCTGACTTACTTAGTGTCCTCCTAAATAATTTAAAAGAAATCACGTTTCCATTGCTGTTATTTAGTGAGTTTTTGTTTGGCTTTGTGTGCTTTCTTTGATGGGCCCCTGAAAGAAGTACAAAACGTGTTTAGACATTCAAAATGCACAGAATCCACGTTCTTTATAGATCCTAATGCTTTTTGGAAGCCTGCAGCAATTTTTCCAAACCTGAGAAACGTTTTTATTTTTCATTCTGTTTCTGCCTGTGAAGAAACGATAGGTCATGCAGAATCTGCAATCTACACACACTGTGACTTTTCAGATGACATAAGGCATTTCCAAGACCTGCTCATTCTGGATCTTTTGGGTAAACAGGAAAAAAGTGTAGACTTCATAGACTTTAGACTAGGTAAATAGAAATACTGGATCATAAGTAGCATAAGGTTATAGCCCTCACTGAGAGGGTGTGTTGTTTGTTTTCAAAAAAGAGGTGGAGAACCGTATTTGTGGCCTGATTTGAGTAACCTAATTAGTATGGTACCATTTATATGACACAGGCCTAGTTTGGGTGTTATCTTTCTGCAAAAAGCAAATGCGGTCATCTACTGTAATACAGCATAATCCTGTTAGTTATCTGTTTGCTTGCATGCAACAGAGTCACCGGACAGTCATTATAATGCTAACCTGATTTGTTAGAGTACAGTGATGTCTCTTTCAACGGCTTTAAAAGAATAATTTGTGCCCCAGTTCTCTCTACATGAAGTTTTTGTTACCTGTGTGGCTTTGCAATTACCAGAACTGAAGTCTCCCCATCAACACTTTAAAAGTTGTGTACATCTTACAGTGGTAGTTTCATAAAACCAGAGAAATTTAACGTAAGACAAACTCTTTTTTTCTTTATGCTGTAGCCCAGTTTGTGTGTAAGCTGGTAATAACTTGAAATTGTGGGATCTTTATGACCAGAGTCTTTCTTTTATTTACTTACTAACACAATCAGAAGCCTAGTCTGATTTGTAGTTAGTGTTAGTAATGCATTCTTAAAATAGGTAGGTGAATTTTTCTGGGTTTATAGCAATATGTTATTAAAGCATCAAATTTTCATAAAGTTTTCTTTCCTGTGCAGTTGAAGAAGTTGGTGGTATTTAAAGATTTCAATGCATGTAAACTAGGAATGACAGTATTCAAAAGAATAAGATATTTCTGAAAAAAAAAGTCAACAAAAAGTCAACTTGCTGCTCTCAGGACCCTAAACTGCATCATTTCAAGGTCACTGGAGCCAAGGCTGCCCTTGAGTTTCACATTCTCCACCAGTCCCTCCTTGGTGGAGAGAACAAGGTCCAGCACAGCACCTCTCTGTGTTGGTTCCTCTATCACTTGGAGAAGGAAGTGGTCACCAATGCATTCCAAGAACCTACTGAGTTGCCTGTGCCCTGCTGTGCTGTCCCTCCAACAGATACCGGAGTGGTTGAAGTCTCCCATGAGGACCAGGGCTGGTGAACATGAGGCTGCTTCTGTCTGTGGAGGGCCTCAGCTGCTTGGTCTTCCTGATCAGGTGGCCTGTAGCAGACCCCCACTATAATGTCACCTGTCCCTGCCCTCCCTTTAATCCTGATCCACAGGCTCTCTCAGCTCCTCTCCCATCCCATCCCATCCCATCCCATCCCCAGGCAGAGCTCTACATCCTCCAGCTGCTCCTCATCTCCCCTGCCTGTCCTTCCTAAGGAGCCTGTATCCCTCCATTCCAACACTCCAGTCATGGGAGCCATCCCACCACATCTCTGTAATGCTAATAAGATCGTAGCCCTGCAGGCGTGCATACGTCTCTAACTCTTCTTGTTTATCCCCCATGCTACGGGTGTTAGCATAGAGACACTTGACATTTGAGTTGTGCCCCCAATGAAGCTGACTCCTTTGTGCAGCCCTTCAGGTGCTCTCCTGCTGACCCGTGACCCTTCTCCAGGCTCTGGGCACCTATCACTGACACTGGTGTCCAACTGGGAGAAGTGGGATGGATTGAAGTTCTCGTCCCCCCACAACTCTAGTTTAAAGCGCTCCTCATCAGCTTGGCAAGCCAATGACTGAAGATGCTCTTCCCCTCCTCTGACAAATGGACCCCATCAGCCCAGGTTCTCAAAGCGAGTCCCACGGTCTAAGTAGACAAACCCCTATCTGCACCAGCCCTGCAACCATCTGTTGATTTGCCAGATTCGACTGGCCCTTTTAATCCCCTTCCCTTTGACCGGGATGAAAAAAACTACCTGTTCCCAGGAGTCGTTTACTGCTGCTCCCAGGAGGATATCTATTTTTATATCCATAAAAAATGAGAGGCTGGATAAAGAGGAAATTAAGTGGGAAACCCATAAAGAAGCCAAATGGTGGAGATGAAGATAGGAACTTAGGTCTTCTATTTCAGATCTTAGTCAGGGTTAAGACAAACTTGTTCAAAGGGGAAATACCGTGTTGGTTATCTAGCTGATATTAGTGAGCTTCTGGTTAACAAATATAATCTGTGATATCTGAAGATATTGTTAGGTTCTGGAAGCTTTGAAGAAAAAGGAAGCAGAGAGATTGATAGCCACAATAGTGGTGATCTTCCTTTTAGGTCATATATTGTCCTCATGCACATTCTCTTTAAGATTCAAAAAATAGTAAAAGTAGCCTAAGCTGCACCTTTCAGATTTTCACCTGTTTCCCTGTGATTTTTACCTAGCTGGAAATTTGATTGTTTTACTATATTAATTTCGAATTTAACATTAGGCTGTGTTTAGTAGACTTGTTCTTAGCATATGTACATAAATCATGGACTAGACTATGCTTTCATATTTTTTCTCAGCAAAATTTTCTTCAATGTTCTGCTGATCTGTTGTAATATTTTTATATAATTAACACATTATGATTTTAGTTTGTAACATAACTACACGAATATCACTGCTTCCAGTAATACTGCTATGTTGGAATAAAAATACACCAGTGCAAAATAACATCTTCTGTGTAGTAGAAAATACAAATATGGAAAACCTTTTAGCTGAGATTTAACTTTCACAAACTTTCTGAAGCGTATTTAAAACAAAACACAACAGCAAAATTGTTTTCTTGTACTCATTTGAGATTTTTTTTTTCAGAAGCTTTTAAATGATACAAGTTAGCTGAGTGTATGTGAGACAGATACACGATCTGTTTTCAAATAAAATCTTAGAGCTGCATGTGGTAAAACTTAATGTTGAAGCAAGTATTCCAAGCTCGATTTTTATTAGTAGAAATTGTTCTACTATTAGAAGTAGTAGGAACTGATGCAGCAAAATGCAGCCTTCTTTGAATGATGTTGATTTTTGCTGCCTTATTTGCATGCTCTTGCATGGTTGATTGTAGATCTTGGTCTTCCTTCAAAAATTCTGTGTGGTTAAATTTTTGTTTATTCAAGAGAACTCTTTACTATGTTGTTAATTCATGAGAAAGTGAATACCTTGTAGTTAATTCTCACTAAAATAGAGTTTTGTTTTTTTTATAATAATTGTGTTCTGAATATTCACGGGATATCTTTTTTGTCTATAAAAGCTTTAGCATAACACTTAAAATATTGTCTTTTTTTTTTCCTGTTTTTAAGGCTGATAAAGAATTTGTGTGGTCTCTGTGGAAACGTCTTCAACTGTCAAATCCAGATTTAACACAAGCTGTCAGCTTGGTTGTGGAAAGGTGAGTTTGAAGATTTAGCATGATAATTTAAAAAACAAATAAAAGTGCTGATACCACACTTTTCATGTTTTTAATTGGGAAAAATGCAGGATTCTAAAAATGTGTTACAAAAATTCCATTGTTAAGTTTTGTCAAGACTTCATAGAGTATTTTGCTGGTTTCCTTTTTTGGTTTAAGTTGAAATATATTTTCAAGTCTGTTTTTACTGTTTTACTGTGCTGCAATTGAATTCAATTCTTATTTTATAAATGTAGTGCATGTCTGGATTTTCTGTTGAAATAGCAAAAGGAGGTAAATGACATTTTCTGGTGTCATATGTAGTTAGATAACAGTTAAGTGCGCACATTTTGTTTATCTGCTTTCTTACAGAAGTGAAAAGCTAAGGCATGGTAAAAGAAGAGATGACCATGCAATTTAAATAATACTCCTCGGAGGATACTAATGATGAGGATTTCCTCATATTACCTACCTACTAGCATCTGACTGCTATAAATGTTAATTAATCATCACAGTGTATGATTGATTGTTTTAGAATGCTAATATTTACAAATTCATAATTTTTGTAGGCCAAAGATAAGAAAAATGTGAACAAGTTGGTAATGTGACTATCAAAATTCAATCACTTGATTCTCTTATGGTCAAAAGATTTGTCTGTTCTGTGTCTCAGGGTGCCACAAGATTCCTTTTATAAAATTATACAATTTTTTTTAAACTTCTTTACAATAAATCAATATGTTCTTTAGCAGGGAGTGCGTTTACTATAGTGTTGTCTCATCTTCTGTTCATCCTCTGCATTGCAAAAATAATGGAAATTTTGTCTAAAACGTAGTATGATCAGTGCTAATTTTAATAAATATTAGCTAATTAGATCTAATAGTTGTTGATATCCAGAGGAAGAAATTGATGGTTCAAGCACATGTGGCTTATGTTAAAACAGCTTGTACCTGAGAATTCAGATGCCATGATCAGAAATGAATCAAGACTGGCTTGGGTTGGAAGGGACCTTAAAACTCATACAGTTCCAACCCCCCTGCCATAGACAGGGTCACCTCCCACTAGATCAGGTTGCTCAGGGCCTCATCCAACCTGGTCTTGAACACCTCCAGGGATGGGGCATCCACAGCCTGTCTGGGCAACCTGTTCCAGTGCCTCACCACCCTCTGAGTGAAGAATTTCCTCCTAACCTCTAATCTAAATCTCCCCTCTTTTGGTTTGAAACCATTCCCCCTTCTCCTGTCATTACCTACCCAAGTAAAGAGTCCTTCTCCATCTTTTTTATAAGACCACTGTAATTATTGAAAGGTCGCAGCGAGGTCTCCCTGGAGCCTTCTTTTCTCCAGGCTGAACACCCCCAGCTCTTACAGCCTTTCCTCACAGGAGAGGTGCTCCAGCCCTCTCATCAACTTCGTGGCCCTCCTCTGGACCTGCTCAAACAGCCCCACATCCTTCTTGTGCTGGGGGTCCCAGACCTAGAGGCAGCACTCCAAGTGGGGCCTCACAAGGGTAGAGCAGAGGGGGACAATCCCCTCCCTCCCCTGCTGGCCACCCCTCTGCTGATGCAGCCCAGGATGCAGTTGGCCTTCTGGGCTGCAAGCGTGCTCTGCTGGCTCAGGTCTAATTTTTCATCCACCAGAGCCCCCAAGTCCTTCTCTTCAGGGCTGCTCTCAGTGAGTTCTTCTCCCAGGCTGTGCTCATGTCTGGGACTGCCTTAACCCAGGTGCAGCACCTTGCACTTGGACTTGTTGAACCTCCTGAGATTCACATGAGCCCACTTCTCCAGCCTGTCCAGGTGTGTGTATATGTGTGTGTGTGTATATATATTTTGTATGCCCTCTCTTTCAGAAGAACATACTAATGCTTTAGAACACCTCTTGTGAACTCAAGGCTATGTATCTGTATCGTATCTTTCTCCTGTTTCTCAAAGTTATCGAATTAAGAGGGAAGAAATTGCTTTCCCAGCATCTTTTTAGGTGTTATTTTTACCCCAGAGAATCTTGGAATAGGTTTGTATAGAACCTATTCAGTATATAGGAGTTTTATTAATCATGACTTGAACTTTGGGGTTGCTTTGATTTGACAGGTGGAGCAGTAGTGTGTATTTTTCTCTTTAATTGATGTAGCTTCATCTCTTTTGCCTGAGAAAGGTTTAATTACCTCTTTGGAAATAATTTCTAGCCCACTTTTCCTGTGAATCTTCTGCACAACCAAATTACAGCCCTGTATATTCTCCAACTTCTCTAGCTGTAGCTTTCCGTAATCTTTTCCGAAGTAGTGTCTGTTACATGACTTTACCTTTTTACACTCCTTTCAGAAAAGTTTTGGTCTCATTTGCCACTTTATAGCAGTAAATACAATTATTGATATAACAACAGTGTCAGTTTATCTCAATTCAGACATGTTGATCAGATATTCATATAATTTGCAACCTAGCACTGCTGCTGGCCAGAAAATTGTAGGATGGGTAACTTTTTGGCTTTATTAATCTAGCAAAGATACTTGAATTTAAAGGGGAGAGAGGTGGGATTATTCTATGTAGTAGTGTGTTGTATCTGATTAAAAAAAAGAATAAAGCTGAACTCTTCTTAGAGACTTCTCTCCTTTCTGAGCTGTAATAGGAACATTGACCCTGTTGATAACATTTTCCAAGGTGATAACGTTCTCCATCTTTGCTTGAAATACTAAGTGATTTTTGAATAGATACAAACAGAATGAAATGGATGAATGAACTTTTGTTGCCTCTGCTTGGGACATTGTGACATGGGTACCTCAAAGGTTTGCATGGCTTCATTTTCAATGTGTTCTATGTACTAAAAATTCCATCACCAATAAGCTTTCAGTGCCCACCTTCATTACAGACTGTCTGAGATCAGAAGCCAGCTACCTATTGGAACAAAACAGTATCTAAGAAGGTGTAGTCTTTCTGTACCCTAGATCTTGTATATAATGAACCAGTCAATATTGCCCAATAAAAAAACAGCCAGATTTTCTTCAGGAGATTACAATATCAGAAATAAAAAGATGGAAGTGTGAAAGGACAAAACGTTCCCTTACAGCCTTGTATGCCACAGGTGCATAAAAAGAAGACAAAAGAATAGAATGGGCAATACTGGCTACACAGTCAGGTAATATATATTTGTAGCATTAATTTATATTTGTAGCATTAAAGTATTCGTTATAGTATCTTTTTCTCAAATAAAACAGAAAAAAAGAAAAGGCATAATTTGGAGGACATAGAAGGGAATTAACAGTAGGTTTCTATTATTTGTCTGCTATTTTGAAGTGCTTTCATGGTCCCAAAATAGAAGTTCACCTGCCCTAAAATTGTAAAAATGTAACTGGTGCCTTTTTATGGCTGTGCTGTTGATTCCTATAATACACCAATGATATTTTACTTTTCAGCAGTCTTTGCAGTTCTTGCTGCATAACTGTAACTACATTCCCATTTTAATATTCAGATATAAACAAAAAATTATCTTTACTGTGCAAATGAGAAATGCCTTTGGGATATGTAAAAGCCTCAAGGTATTTTCAAACAAGCCATTGTAAAAGTACATCTCATGTTAGTATACTTTCCAGCTACTTTAAATACTATTGATCTCTAGTATTATGTAAAGAGCATGCTATTTCTAGTTCACTGCCTTTTGAAACATTTTTTTTTGGATGATGAATTAAAAAAAAAAGGTGCTAGAATGTACCTTTTACAGGTAAATTCACATGTAAACTCAAAGAGAGTCAAGGTTCCGATCATAGTATCAAAGGTTCTGAAACCTTTTGGAAACTTTCAGAGCTCTCCTTAGGACTTTTATAGTATATGAAATCTTGGAAGGTCAGCAGATTCTGATTTTCCTTTAGGGGCTTCTAGATGACTCCTTTCCTTTCTTCTGAAAAGGAGGATGTAACAGGGTCCATTACTTATCAAACTGTGGCAGTGATACAAGACCTGGTGGAGATATAAATGGAAATTGTATTATGCTAGGTGATATCCTTCTTAATAGGTATATGTGGGAAACTTTCCTTAAATACGTTTTTCCCCACCTAAATTCCGAGTGTGCTGTCGTGCAAGACTTAGCAAAGAGTGAGAATTAATTTATCATTTAGGGCCGCTCTGAGAAACAGTCCCAACCTAACAGTAGTGCCAGTAGTTGAGAGAGTTTTGTTGCTCTTGCTGGGGAGTTACTTCTTTCTAAAGGTGTACAGATAGAAGAAAACAGGGCTAAAGAGCAAGTCATCAGATAAACAAAAAACTGGGGGGAAGATTGTCATACGAAGTTAAGCTACATTTTGCTGCATCTTGTGGATACCATATTGTTGAAAAAATACAAGGTTGATATAGATTCCTCACTGATTGAAGATGTGCAGGTGCACATCCATTCCTTTTATGGAAAAGGATAAGTGAATGCTTTGTATGTATGAGCAATATAGATTAATTGAAAAATAATTAAAAAAAATGTAACTTGCTTTTTTTTGAAGGGATGATAAATAGCTTGCAGAAGTTTACTTAAACCACTTATCATTTTACTCTTGTGCAAATTAGTGGGAAACAGTATGACAGAACTAGGAAGCAAACAAGATCTAATACATTTTTAAAGGTGATTAACAATTTGTCACTCTGAGTTTAAAATGAAGTGGACTCCCTTGTTATTATCACCCTATAAAGTGGATGGAATAATAGAGCATAAGGGTACAACCTTTCTATCTAAGGTCAAATAATTGTGATTGTCTACAGTTGATGAAAGTTTAATATCCTGTTTCATTAAAAATTCTCAGAACATTGAACATAAGTCAACATTCCATGGAGAAGAAAGTATTATGCAGCTTGCATGTGTGCATATCTGCATATCGGAGCACAAAATATTGACATGATAATTGCAGTCAAGCCTGATTGAACAGTGGCCTCTGGGAATTCAGCTGGTGTTGTACCAACTGGATGGCTGCTCAGGACACAGTTTGAAATGCAAGGTGCAAGTTAGCACTTTATTCAGCACAGGCAGGCATCATTTAAAAATCCTTGGGGGAAACCCTGGTGATGTGCAGATGTTAAAGCAGTCTGTTCTGAAGTGCTGATATTTTAAACACTGTAAGAGAGTTGTGTATTTTAGATGAAAAATGTTTGCAAAATTATTAGGGAAAAATGTCACTTTATTTTCTTTACTACCCTAGTGTAAAAATACGTTTAGTATTTTATGTGCATTGCTTAAAATAAGAAACAGGAATAAATCATCTAGCAAATTAAGTTAGAAATGGAAGAAAAATTATATTTCTACAATGATGCTTTTCCATTTTGTTATACATGCTAGATCTGGTAATATATACAGTCCTATAAATAATCTACTAAGGAAACAATTTCATTTTACAATTTTTTCTGTAATCAGACCTTACGTTATTTCTGTTAAGAAACAAGGATAGACTTACTCAATTTTGATACAGAAAATATCTGCTGTCTCAGAGGAGTGCAATATGTATGCCATCAGTTTAAGTATTTTTTTTACTCCGTGCAGTCTAAATCTTTTAAAAGCACAATTTGTAATTATTAAAAGGAAAAGGAAAAAAATGAACTAATAATTATGTGCCATATAAAATGCATTATGACGTATAAGGATCTTCTAGGATCGGAGGGGAGGATAAACTGTGCTGGTAAATGAAGACTGTTTATTTCTGTTTTTTTTAATCACAATAGGTGCACAGAAACAGGTCTCTAGTTGAAAGATAAAGGCATATCCTCTGTTTCTTCTAAACACTAACTGTACAACCACAGGGATTAATGTAAATTACAATATTGGTGTCATATTTATAGTAACATTGACTGTGTAATGTACAACTTCACTTTGCACATGGGCTGTTCATTGTCTATTTAGTAACAACACTGAATGTATGCACTTGTGTAAGTATATATGCAAAGCAGTTGGAAGTGTGAAGACCAGGAGAGATGACAGTTACATTAAATGGTGCATCGCAGCAGTTGACTATAACTTTTAAAAAAAAAATAGGCATACGTTTAGAAGTGTATTTTTTATTATATAGGTAAAATACGTATACTATTAAAATGTTTGATGATCTGTTACCACACAGGTCCAAGTTTGCAGAGTACTCTTAACTTTCTTAGGTATTTAAGGCCAAATCTGTAGAACCTGCTCTGTTGTTTTTTTTTAATCTTGCTATTTGTAAAACTGAAAGGAGGTATTCCATGAAACCTGTGAACAGGAAAATTGATTTTTTTTATTAGTTAAAATTATTTTCATTAAAACTATGTAAAGATGGCATAATTGCATGTAACTCTAAATTATTTTTTATTGAAAATGGTTAATTGCTTGACTGATTAAGACCTGTGGTAGGATACAAGATGATTCTCTTCCCAGAATGCTTTCGTTGAAGATTCTAGGAAGCATACTGTCTTACATACTTCCCCAAATGTTTTTGTTTTGAAAATCTTGTGTGTTTTTTTTTTGGTAATGGTTATTCTGTTTTCACACCTCATTGTGAACACCTAAATGTTTCCTTATAGTCTAATGTTTCATTTTTGACAAGTCATTAAAAATGGGCCAAACCTCAAAATATTATCCTGTCCTGTTGTGTAATGTGTAGCACAACACAGGAAAATACCATATCAGGAAAAAACTTGAGCTTAAGAATATTTTTTCAGTTTCTTCATTTTTGTGGAAAGCTAAATCTATATAATCTCTGTAACTAAATACAGCTGTGTTAAACATTTGAAATAGGTAGTACTCATGGGAGAACTGATTGGAGCTTAAAACTTGTACAAATTGACAGCCTCTCTTCACTCCATTTTTCATCCTAAAGAAGTCTGCAAATATTCTTAGCTCACATCATTATTGCTCATCAGTGGTTCTAATTAGCTAAACAGGAGTTTGTCTCAGTCATTGATCATCATCAGCTTCTTGACAGTGCCTGAATTTTTTCCCATATTCCAGTGGACCTTTTTTAATATGTTGGAAATACATAACGACTCAATTAATAAAGTCAGTTGAAGATTTTTCTACGTGTTTCTTAAAAGGAGGAGGAGATGACTGCAGTTCTTAGCTAATCTCGTTTTAAGGCACAACAGCAGATCCAAATATGATATGTAACTTTCAGTAAGATTACCTTGAATGTCTGTGGGGAACTGTCCTGTAATGAGTATTGGAAGTCATCCTATGCCAGCAGGAGGAGCTGCTGATAAAGTTCCATATGAGATTTCAATTTATGCTTTAGTCTTCTGCGTGTGCTTGCATTCTTAAAATTAGGGAATTAGTGGTTTTTTTTTTTTTTTTTTCTTTCTAGAGCTGTGTGTGGTAACTAATGAAGTTATTTTGGGGGACATTATACAACCTGCATAATCTTGAGAATCTGGAAAAAAACAACCCACCCCTCATAGCCAAAAAAATCCTTGAATTTATATTAGATTTTTCCCATTTACCCCAGAGAGCTGTGTTGCCATTCAGAGGGACCTCGACAGGCTGGAGGGATGTGCCAAGAGGAACCTCATGTAGTTCAACAAGGGCAAGTACAGGGTCCTGCACCTAGTGAGGAATAACCCCTAACACCACCACAGGCTGGGGGCTGACCTGCTGGAGAGCATCTCTGCAGAGAGAGACCTGGGAGTCCTGGTGGACAGCAGGCTGACCATGAGCCAGCAATGTGCCCTTGTGGCCAAGAATGCCAATGGGATCTTGGGGTGCGTTCAGAAGGACATTGCCAGCAGGCTAAGGGAGGTGGTTGTCCCCCTGGGTGGGGCTCAGCCCTGGTGAGGCCACACTTGGAGTATTGTGTCCAGTTCTGGGCTCCCCAGTGCAAGAGGGACATGGAGCTACTGTGGTGAGTCCAGAGGAGGGCTACGAAGATGATATAGGACTGAAGCACCTGTTGTACGAGGACAGGCCAAGAGAGCTGCCTGTTTAGCCTGGAAAAGAGAAGACTGAGGGAAGACCTCATTAATGTGTATAAATATCTGAGGGGAGGGTGTCAAGAGGGTGGAGCTGGTCTCTTTTCAGTTGTGCCCAGAGACAGGACAAGAGGCAATGGGCACAAATTGAAGCACAGGATGTTCTGGCTGAATATGAGGGGGCACTTCTTTACTGTGAGGGGGACAGAGCACTGGAACAGGTTGCCCAGAGAGGTTGTGGAGTCTCTTTCTCTGGAGATATTCAAAACCCGCCTGGATGCCATCCTGTGCAATGTGCTCTGGGTGATCCTGCTCGGCTTTGGGGTTGGACTAGATGATCTTCACAGGTCCCTTCCAACCTCGGCCATTCTGTGACTTATGATGATGATCATGATAGATCTGTATTTTCAAACTTTGTTCCTTCACAGATTTTTTCAAAGTCTTCGGTTGAGGATCATATATGTAGATAAAATACAGAATTTAATTACAAATGTCCTTTGGACAACTGGCTCTTCTGTGCATGTGTTTACATATGCAGGCGTCTTTTTTTGCTTAAGTGATTAGTTTTTGATTAAGTGATAAAGGTCTGCTTTTTTTTCTCTCCAGTCTCACACTTTATTCTTAAAACCTATTTGGTGCAGCCTTGTCTTAAGTTACAGGGCTCTGTAAACGCTTGGCTACTGATAAAACACCAGAATTAGGTATGCATACTATTTTTCAGTTCTCAAGAGAAATCTGTTCACTTGCCTGGTTCTTGGTTGGTTTATTCCCTTTCTCCTCCTTCTCTCTTTAAAATTGAAAAAACACCTGTAGAATTCTTTTGAGACTTGCTTTGAGGTATCTGCCTTGATCCATCAGGTTTTCAGATCAATTAATCCGTTAGAAAACAAGTTTAATACATTTTAATGTGATGATTGCATGGCTAAGTTAAGAGGTTAGTTAATTATCCAGTATTTGTGTTTAATTAGGCTTAGTTTTAAAAAAGGTTGGGTCTCTGAGAGGAAGTGTTGGTAAGAGGAGTTGGAAAGACAATGGCAGGTTGTGGATGGTAGGTGAAGTAAGAGTGGAGAGAGCAATGGTTTAATTTAAAAATACAAAACAAAAACAGTTGAACTAAAATGGGGAGGGAAATAAATCACTCTGGGAGCAAAGCATGGATGGGACATTTCAGTCAGCAGTTGATGTCAGGATTCCTTTGAGGACAGGATGTAGCATTATTCAGTGGTTTGTGTGCTTTGTATTGTATTGTCCAACTCTGTGTTGGATGCATTACTATTCTAAGTATTTCATAGTATAGACTCACTTTTTTGTTGTTGTTGTGTTTTTTTTTTTTTTGTTTGTTTGTTTTCTATAGCTTTTAAAGTTTTGGATCAAGCAAAGCAGTTATACGTACATCTAATCTGAAAGTATTGATTTTTTTTCCTAGTTGTAATTAAGCGGTGAAGAAACTTGGAGTACCATAATATCTACAATTTAGTCAAATTAATATGATCTTCAGTGCATCACTTCATTATGGTGTATTGTCATTACAAGAGAGAGAGAACCTTCCTCCCAAAATATTTGAGTTTTGTGTACTGCAAACATTATCTTTGAAAAAGACGTCTGGTAGCTGCTAAGGGTTATTGAGCAAAGAAGCTGAATAGGAAGAAGCAATGGTAGTTTTAGACTGGAGCAGACTTTCGGCTCATTTAAGTTGCAGAATAACAGACAGTACCTATCATGAGCGGTAGACTTGTTTCAGGAACATGCAGACTTCTGTGATGAGCATTAGAGAAGTATCTACATTCTGAGTTTTTCTTACGCTTTATTATTAAAATTACTGTAAAGATAATCTTATATTAAAAAGGTTAATAAACTTTTCAGAAATATTTTTTTTGAAACTTCATAGTTTGAATTCTGGAAATTAGTGTTGTGGTTGAACCTCGGTAGGCAGCTCAGCCCCACACAGCTGCTTACTCACTCCCCTGCAACAGTATGGGGATGAGAATCAAAAGTGTAAAAGTGAGAAAATGGCACGGGTTGAGATAATGACGGTTTAATGCGTAAAACAAAAACTGTGCAGGCAAGCAAAGCACAATAAGGAGTCCATTTACTACTTCCCAGATGCTCAGCCATTTCCTGGAAAGTAGGGCTCCATCGCACAAAGTACTTGGGAAGACAAACACCATAACTCCAAATGTCCCCCATTCCTCTGTCTTTTCCCCCAGTTTTGTTACTGAGCATGACACCACACGGTGTAGGACGTCCCTTTGTTCAGCCTGGGCCATCTGTCCTGGCTGTGTCCTCTCCCAGCTCCTGGTGCACCCCCAGGCTCCTCACTGGCTGGGCAGTGTGAGAAGCAGTGAAGGCCTGAACTCTGTGTAAGCACTGCTCAGCAACAACTAAAACGATGGTATGTTATCAACACCGTTTTGGTCAAAAATCCGTATGAGCTGCTATGAAGAAAATAACTCAGTGCCGCTCAAAGTCAGTACAACTAGTTAGGTATTACTATCAGGGTGGGTCATTTTTAATTGTGTGTTGAGTACTATGAGACCTCTTTGTTCTGTTTAGTCTCTTCCGCTGCCTTTTTTGTAGCTAGATTTTTCTTCAGAAGACATCACAGTGTAACCTTTTGGAATACATGAGATAACTTCATATTTACACAGATCTCTGTAAGTGCAGTCCGCTTAGTTCAGTTTTAGTAGGTATTCAAAGAGAAACTATGGAACACCATCTGTACAATATATTTCACAGCTCACATCTTCCTAGCGACATATCATGGCAATTCCTTGATGCTTGTGATTGCCAGAGATCTGCCTCTTTGAGGTCAGGATCTGATATGCATTTTCCTGTTTAGTTTCTTCTGGAATGCTTGTTGAATATTCATGTTTTCACTTTTCTCTCCTCATTACAGCTTCTGAATTATTTTATCTACAGAAATAGATTTTGTTATGCCATACAACTACTTAATATCCTATACATTTATTTTTTCTCCTAGGTATGTGTAATTTAAATACGTATCTTTTCACGTAATTTTTCCTTAGTCTTTTTTGAATGCTACAGTGCATCAGTTCTGCTGTATTTGCAGTAGGAGATCATTTACTATCACTTATGAAGCCTTGAGATCTTGGTTTCCAAAACCCTTTCTGTAAATTCTATACCATTTTTATTTAATTCTTTATTTACTCAAGATCAGACTAGATATTTTAAGTCATAGAAATGTATTTAAAAGTATATGGTATTGAAGGGCCTACAGGGACAGTGTTCTTTAGCCCTTAAAATCACTCATGGAAGTAGAATATACAGATAATGCTGGAGAAAAAAAATTGCCCATATCTACTCCCTGTTACATAATACTTTGTTGCTTCAATAGATTAAGCTTTTTGGACACAGATGAATATTCTTATTCACTTTTGATCAGATTTACAGAGTTAGGAATGCCACCCTTCCCTTCCTTTCTGCCTCTGAAAGATTCCCATTTTGGTGGAGCAAAAGCTGCACAAATAGGATTCTTTGCTTCTAGGGGTGGCTTATGTCTAGCAATAATGGAAGTTTAACTGTATAATGAGAGCAGGGATGATCTGAATGAGTTTTTGCTTATTTGCCACCTGTGGTGGTTGGGATGCCTGAAATTGGCCATTTTTCACGATGAGAATAGTATATTTCTCGGATCATTTGTCACAGATGCATGTGACAGGTATATCTGCATCCCTACTATTAAACCATTCCTTCTGTTTTTTCCTAAAAGAGAAGCCAGTAAGCACAGTACTATTTAAAACAGTTAAGAAACGTGATCACAATGTGATGAGGTGGTTCTACAAAGTGTTAGTGACTTATCAACTGGTTTTCTGTGAAGTGTTGTGAAGATGATTATAGCCCTGTACTTATTACCACATTGGAGAGGTTCTGCTCATTCCTATTACGCAACCTTCCAATCTTCTTTATCTTGTAAAAATTATATGTTTCATCCATGTGTTTGTAGTAAATGGTAAAATCGTCATCTATGATATTCAGAAAAAAAGGTTGTTTCAGACAGAAATGCAGCGTTGTTCAGAGAAGGACTTCACAAGTCCAAACAGCTTTGTGTGTCTCTGTTGCCAAGAAGGGAAAAGCATTTTGTTCAGTCTGTAGACAAGTGTACTTTCTGCAGCTGGGGAGGAATGAGGCAGATAATTTTAGCTATTTAAAAATGTATTTTAAGACCTCTTGCTTCAGTTTCTTTTAGAACAAAGTTGTGTTAGCTGTTTACAGATGTAATTTGCTGTCACTTGCCATATGCTCCCTGATTAATTCTGCAAGGCCTGTCAGTTTCAGATAATTTAATTTTCTGTGCTTTAAAATGACATTCATTATCAGGACATGAAAAATTCAAATGATTAACTGCAAATTATGACTAATAAAGTGTCTATTTTTTTTGTTTGTTTCCAGAGAAAAGCAGAAAGCTGAAGTCAAGGACAGAAAGGTATTAGAGATTTTGCAAGCCAAAGACAGCAAAATAGAAACCCTAGAACAGGTTAGTATTATATTTAAACAGAGCAGTCAAGAAACTTTTATCATTGACATCAAATTTATATTTCTTGAGATGCAAAAATATTTTGTTTTGTCTTAAGGTGAAAGTCACAGGTGATTCAGAAATTATAGCCTTCTGGTAAAGTGTCAGTTAAATTCAGAAGAGTTGTTCAAACAGTTGACCATTCACTTAAAAAGTTCCTCTGAGTTTAGATGAAACTTCTTCTGAAAAGTTTTAGTGACTTGGTGCCTTATTTTACTTCACAGAATGACCTGATTTTGGATTTTAATCTAATTGAATTCTGACTATGTTTCGGTTGTAATATGCTTTTGTTTGGAAAGATTTGCTATTCTGACAAGTGCTGTAAGCAAAAATAAAACATTTCTAGAGTAATGAGGACTAACCATTTAGTATACTAAAAGCACTACAGCTAAGTATTTTAGTGTTACTAACATATAACAGTATTAAGCTAACTGTTACATAAACTGTAAGACAATACTGGGAAATCTGAAGTGTCATACATAAACGTCTGTCATATATATTCTTTATTGAACTACTTGTTCAAAATAAAAATGAGTGCTGTGTATCAGCACAAAATTAAGTGAAAAACATGTATGGAAACAAGCTGTCAGTGAAATTGAGGAAACATGAGCTCATTTCTAAAAACTAAAATAATTATTTGAAAAATAATCAAAGCTGTAGAATTCTTCATAGGATTTGAAGTATTGTACATATGAAACCATTACAAACAAGCACTAAAAAGAGGCAGAACACCTTCCTTTTCCTCATAAATCTCAAATGACTTCCTTCTCCAAACTATGAGGAAAACAGAGTTTGCTTTTCATTACTAAGAATGTTAATAGGAAAAAAATCATGATTAAACCAAGTGTGATTAGGGGGGAGAGAAAGAGAATTATAATTACAGATAACAAAGCTGATAGCATAAGCACAAAGGTCCAGAGTTTGTTTTCAGCTGCCTAAGTCTGTCCATTCCTGGAGAAAAAAGACTGGCTGATAAATGTAGTTGTTTTTATAGAATCATAGGTGGGGTGAGGTTGGAAAGGGCTTCTGGAGGTCATCTGTCCCAAACCCCCCTGCTCAAGCAGGAGCCGCTTGCCCAGGACCACGTCCAGATGGCTTCTGCCTATCTGCAAGGAAGGAGAAACCACAGCCTCTCTGGGCAACCTGTGCCAGTGCTCAGTGAGCTTCACAGTGGAAAAGCGCTTCATGACGTTCAGATAGAGCCTCCTGTGCTTCCGTTTGTGCCCACTGCCTCCAGTCCCAGCACTGGGCACCACAGAAAGGAGCCTGGCTCCTGTCCGCACCCTCCCTTCAGGTATTTATCAGCAGTGATACGATCCCCCCCACCCCGAGCTTCCTCTTCTCCAGGCTGAAGACTCCCAGCTCTCCCAGCCTTTCCTCGTGTGAGATCAGCTCCACTCCACTGATCACTTTTGTTGCCCTTTGTTGGGCCGTCTCTGGTAGCTCCAGGTCTCTCTTGTACTGGGGAGCCCAGAACTGGACCCAGTGCTCCAGGTGTGGCGTCGCCAGTGCTGAACCAAGGGAAAGGATCACCTCCCTTCATGTGCTGACTGTACTTCCCCTCGTGCAGCCGAGGATACCCTTCACCATTTTTGCCACAAGGACACGTTGCTGGCTCATGGCCTGGTTGGTTTCCAACAGGACCCGCAGGTCCCTTTCTGCAGAGCTGTTTCCAGCTGGGTGACCCCCGACATGTGCTGGTGCCTGGGGTGGTTGTTCTGCAGACACAGGACTCTGCACTTCTTCCCCTTGTTGAACTTCACGAGGTTCCTGGCAGGCATTTCTCAAGCTTGTCCAGGTTCCTCTGGATGGCAGCATGACACTCTGGTTTGTCAATCAGTGCTCCAAGTTTTTTGTTGTCAGCAATGTTAGGGTTTGCTCTGCCCCTTCAGCCATATCGTTAATAAATTTTCTCCCAGTTCTGATTGCCGTTACTAGGGTCTTTCTTATTTGAAAGAGGTAACTTTTATAGTCAGTGGAATAAACTCATTTCCAGAGTTTTCCTGCTTTGGATTTGTTCAAAAACTGATACACCTGCTGCCTGACAAGAAACACCACGGAGGTGTGATTCTTCATCCTTTTATTTTGTATTAGAGCAGCGGTTAGAGTTTCTGTGGTTTTAGTTCCTTAATGGCTGTGGATGTGATTCATAATGCATCTGGTGCTTACATGTACATCATAGTTATTAAGCAGCAATTCGTGACTGTTCCTGCATTTTTACCCTATCCTTAGTTGAAAGAAAAAAAAGCTGTGTAAGATGCTTGTAGAAGTTTTTGTGCAGTAATGTGCTTTTAAGAAAGACTGCCTGCTGTGCTAGCTTTTGAACCAGTAGCATGAATCTCCATGAGATTGCTATCTGTGGTTTCAGATCAATTTTGGAAGCTGAAATTGAAATTGATCAGAAATCTGAAATTGATTGTGTGCATTGAAGTTACTATCTGCAAGTGGAGGGAGACTGGAAATGTAACTAGTACCAAGGAAAAGAGGCAGCCAAGGAAAGGACGGCTTGGCAACATGATGGGAAGAATTAGCTGATGAGTAGAACAGAAGCTGCTTTTTCCATGATAGTGCCTGCTGAAACACATTTCAATAGAGCCATTTCATGTAGTTTCCAATATTGTATTATTGACTCATGGAGTGGATTGTGAAGGGCACTGGTTGGTGTCAGAGGCCAGTGCTGTGTATTAAAGCTGTATACAAAGCTGGTAGCATTCTGGCCTTGCCTCATCTGTTTCCTGGGATGTCACCAGATTGCAACAGAGGGTGATTGTTTTCTGAGTTTGCTGAGTATTCATGGTAGCTTGGACCCAACAGGTAATCAAAGACTTGAGCTGGGATAGAGAACGATATTATGAGGAGCATTCTCATTTATTTCGTCTTTCTGGATTTGCTCATTCTTTGTTTATTTAAGGAGAAGTGACATTATTTGTGTAATTAACATACAAATGTATTGCTTATGAAAGTGTCAGTTTTGGCAGTTATAACACTGGAAGTTCTGTTCTGTGGAGAACAACAGTTCAAGCCTGCATATTGCAGTCTACCAATCTGTTACGTCTGGGAAGGTGGGATTGTCCAGTCCTTTTTTTTCTGTTGTTTTCCCTTCCTTTTCATGCATCACATCGGAATATCAATTACAACAATAACATTTGTCACGAGTATTTATTTACTAGGAATTTGAGTGGCCGCTGGTCAGCTGATTGTACAAATCCATGCTGCAAATGGGAAAAAAAGCAAATAAACAATGTATATCATAGTTTGACATGTAAGCTGATGTTGCTGCCAGAAATAGCAACAAAACCCTAGAATGAAATTCTCCTTCTCTTGTATTTCGCTTAGACTTTGTCCTGACATGCCTAGGAGCCCATTTAAAATGACCATAAATAGGAAATCATATTCCCCACACTGTAGATGAGATGCCTATAGTTACTTAATACTGAGAGCTAAATTAGCTTTATTTGTACTGAGATGTTTCAGCTGGCTGAAGACATCCCTTTTTTTTAGGATATTACTGAAAATCTACAAAAAATAATTAATTTAAAAATGTGACTATGGTCTTTAATCAGTTTTGTTTAATTTAATCGAGGAAAATAATGCTCCAATATTCATAAGAACAGGACTCATGGTTTTAAGTGTAAAAATTTATGTAAGTTTGTTTTTGCAAAATTTCTGCTGTCTGATAACTTCTATGTGAGAATAGAGTATATCCATTGACCTTTTATGTGCATTAACATCACTCATTCTGATATGCATCTTTGCTAAATTAAAATAGTGTAATATTAGATGTATGGCTTTTTCTTGTCATGAGTTTATCGCATATCTGCATGTTTCTATAACATTTTAAATGTTATGTGAAGCACTTCAAGGTGTACCTTTTGAAGGTTCAAATAATATAGTATTCATTGAAGTACTTATTAATTGGTAGTATTTTCATCTATTATTGCACATAACTGAAACAAAACATGTCATGTTTGAACTTTCCATATTATTCTTCCTTTTGTTCCTCCTTCTGTTATTACTGTCTTTGTAACTCATTGATCAGTAACTCTTGGTAGTCACACCTGTGCCTTACCTGGTGTTGTGTATATATATACAAATTATTCTAAATGCTGTGTGGTAAAAATCTCACACCTTTGAGGATGGTGGCTAAATTGCTGTACCTATCTTATTGATGACATTTTTATTTTGTATGACTAATAGCATTAAGTCATAAAATCAGAATCATTTAGAATCGAAAAAATCTTAAAGATAATCACCTACCAAGTCCGTTCACTAACTCATGTCCATTAGTGCCATAGAATCATAAGTCACTGTTTGAAAACTCTTTCCTTAGCAGTGTTGCATCCTTGCCATGTAGTTTCTCTGTGTTTCAAGGAAAAGAATGTGTAACTACTGCCTTTATGTGGATACAGCACTTTCCTACAGTTATGATTATTGTTATTCTGAAGACTGACTGCTGCAGGTATCTTTTTCATTCTCCTTTTTCTTTAAAAACGTTTTCTTCCTGGTGTACTTAATGTATAATGTTTGTATGTCTCAAATCTATCACTGTTGCTGTCTTTTATATCTTCCCCCCCGACCCCTTCTGTTAAAATAAGGCGAGGTTTTCCAATAATACATTCAAATTTGTGACTTTTAAACTACTAGTTTAGAGGACAGTGTGGGAGCAGGAAATTCAGTCTTTTGCCATTCATGCAATAGATTAAAATATCTTCACTTGTTTTCCTTAGAAGATGAAATTAAAGATGAGCAAAAGTAGCAGTGAACCTTTTTTGTCTTTATAACATTGTTAATTAATTAGGTTTCAATTCTGATCTTGTGGAACTAAAGCTAATCTTTTTGTCCTAGACCTTGTAAGGTTTCAAACCTTATCAACCGATTATACTCTAGAGGGGTTAAAATAGTACTAGCTTGCCTCATTATCTGCACTTGAAAATCTTCAGCTTGCTGTGCAAATCTGTATTAAAGCCCCTTTAATGGGTCCAATTGGAAGAAGCATAATTCTACCTTTAAGCATTAATTAATGCTAATAAATTTTTCTTAACTTTTGTACTTTCACCTGACTGTATTTTTCTTTGTAATAAAATGCTGTTACTAAATTAAGACAAATGTATACACACACATTATTACCATCTTAACATTTTATTTCCAGTAGCAGATAACCTTGATTATTCTTATGTAATGGGGGACATGAGAATAATTTCAGTAATAGGGAGTTTGGCTGAATGTGTCAGCGGTGATGAGATTATGTGGAGTTTGTAAACTCATGCAAAAAAGTTTCTCCAGTGAATGAGATTTATAGATAACGCAAGTGAACAGTATCTGAGGACACAGACATTTTTTTTCTTCAAAAAGTTTTTTTAACTCAAGTTGTACCTTGGAAAATAGTTCATCATTCAGTGGTGGAACCGGTTTGTTAGATGTAGCCCTTTCAGACCTCACTGGTGAATTATCATGTGTCTTTGTATTTTACTGCTTGCCATCTTCTAGTTAGCATTCTCATAACGAGATTTCTTTCCCTTAATTTTAAGGAACTGGCCTGAGTGAGAAAGACAAGGGGGAAAATATATTTCTATTTCTATTTCAAATACTTGAATGTTGCTGATTTTGGTTTATTGATACGAGGCTACCTGAGGTAGGCAGTGTGATGACTATGGCTAATACCTGTGGGCATGTTTGTCTGAAGAAATTAATAAGCAGTAAATTACAGTGTGCCTTTACAGCTCATTAGTACTTTTGTGTGAATTCCCAACAGGAATGCTTTCTCTGCAAGTTGAAAATGTGTTTCTGTGTGCTAGCTTACTCAGTTCTGAGGAAGGAGTTCTCCCATTTAATCTACCAGAGAGCAGCTATATTGGGTGATGGTACAGGTATGCTGTAAAGCCACACTTGATTTTCATTAATTTGCCTGAGTGGCCAAGCCTGAAGTTGTCTAAAGCTTCTTGATCTTTATTACTCTGCCTTCCTGTTCTAAGTTGTGTTTTTAGCCTGAAATGACAGCTGCACTCAGATTAGACGGGAAAAAAGTACAGTGAATGAAGAAAAGTAATGTTAATCGTCCTGTGCCAGTTCTACTGGTGTGAAATGCTTGATTCTTGTGTTAGCAAAGCTCAATATAAGTCTGGAAAGGAGTAAGAGAGATTTTTCTGTGGGCCTCATTGTTACGATCTTGTTTGTCCTCTAGGGGTTTGAGGTATAGTTTGAGAATTTCCTGTCCAGTTCAGGTAAGAACAATTATCATGTAGCCAGTCAGAGAAAAGATGGGATAGCCTTTTTTATACAGATAAAAATGGATTGTAAAGTAATTGGAAACTGTTTATAAGGTAGAAGAAACTGACTTCTTAACCGTTTAGTGTATTATGTTTGCTTTAGTGAAACACTTTTTTTTTTTTTAATTGTAAAATCAGTATAGTGAGTGGGTGAAGCTGGATTTTATTCCCCCCTTTAAGAACATTGTTGGTGAGGAATCTTTTCATATATCATGGCTTCTTACTTGAATACAGGCAGATTTGCTCACATTTGAGAAAACCCGTGTTCCTTAAGGACAGGGTAGCAGAAGGCAGCGTGCCCTTTGAGTTGCAGTACTGCCCATATGAATCTGCTGACCACACATAGGAAGGAGCTTGTCAGAAAAGTTGATCATAGCAACAGCTGTTCTTTATTTACTACACCTGATCTGGCAATGTTGATGTATGTGAGTGTAATGAAATATTGCTGTGTCAGGAGTAAATGCTTGTAGGTGTCCTTTCCTGCAGAACTCATAGTCATACACAGTTCCAAAGGCAGAGGCTGTCTTGCTCTGAGGACCTTCTGCAGTCCTTGCAGAGGAGGGCAATGTAGGAAAAATACCCAGTTCCATCAAGATCATGCTCTGCAATGAAGAGAAGAGAAAAAAAATTCAGCAAATTATTGGTTTTCATTTGGAATTAGTGGGCTGAATAAGGCATAAGGAGATATTTGGGATTCTCTGCTGCCTGACCCAGAGGGCTGGGCTGCATCATTTTTAATATATGTCTGCTAAGGAGAGGTGGAGGAGTAGAGAATGTGTCAATGTGTTTTGTGATCCGGGGGTTGGCCTCTTCTCACAGATAACTGGACTAGAGGGAATGGCCTCAAGCTGTGCCAGGGGAGGCTTAGGTTAGAAATTAGGACAAATTTCTTTTCAGGAAGAGCAGTCAGGCATTGGAACAGGCTGCCCAGGGAGGTGGTGGAGTCACCATCCCTGGGGGTGTTTAAGGAAAGGTTGGACTTGGTACTTAGGGACATGATTTAGTGGATGATATTGGTGGTAGGGGGATGGTTGGACTAGATGATCTTGGAGGTCTTTTCCAACCTTAATGATTCTGTGATTCACTGTGCTGCTTTACAGAACAGTTTTTACAGGTCCCATAGAAAATCCAGTCTGACCTGATGCTGAGAACCACTAGACAAAAGAGGAAAGGGGATTTATTCAGAGCAGCTGACGGTTAAGGTGATGTTAGAGCTGTGGCAAGATTGTCAGTATCGATTATATTGTCAGTGTTAGTTACCCTGAGAGCTGTCATATCCTCATTAGAGGAAAATGGCCCATTAATCTTTAAATCTAGCAGGTGCATTACTGCAATACATGCTATACTGGGAGAGATGCTGGTTTTAGTGTGAAGCTACAGCTTTTCCTTTCAGCAGTGCCGCTTCATTTCCAAACTAGTGTGTTCTTGTGAAAAGGTTCCCCTTCTAGGGCAGGGAGCTTGTGCGTACGTTGTTTCAGATATGGCACATCTATTGCACCCATGCCAGAAACAGTATTTGGCTCCCACTGTCAGTACAAAAACAGCTGCTGGCAATGCTTGCCTTATGCCTCTGCAGCAGAAGGAACAAGCAGAAGTGATGCATAAGATTGTAGGAGATGGTAAGAAGTGAGAAAAATTGTGTAACTTTGTTTCTAATGAACAAGGTAAGGAAAGTGCTGTGAAGTAGTTGTAAGAGCATCTCAAATGAAACACAGTGGTGCATGTCATAAGGTTTTGTCAGTGCTGTCATCTGCTTAGCAGATTTTTGGCTAGAATTTGTTCTTTTGCTGCTAGTGAAAGCAAGATGCTAGAGTTGCAAAACTACATGATGTTGCTACATGAAGTCCCAGTGTATTTCCACCACATGTTGAAATACTGAGAAATTCTGTTGGGTGGTATAATTAAGATAGCAAAATTTGCCGAAGATACCCAATTAATCACATCAGACAAGTCTAAAGAGCACAATGGGGAACATAGCGTTCATAATGGATTATACTGTTTGACCCTTACTTAATCTATGGGTCAGGTGAGAATTCAGGTGCAAGACCAGCCAGTGGCAGAGGAGCAAGAATATATTCCCCACCTGCAAAATGGCATCAGCTGCTTATATTTCTGATCTGCTTCTCTGTAGAGCCATTTCACCTGGTACACTTGAAACAAAAAAAAAAACAAAACCAACCTTCTTTACAGGATCTTCACTTACTTTTCTTCCTCCTGAAAAACAAACAAACAAACAAACAAACAAACAAAAACAACAAAGAAAGCCAAAAAAAGACCTACCTTGTTTCTTTAACACATAAATGGTAGGTAAACACATTTGAATGGGCAGTGTTTTCAGCATTTTTTTTTATACATCTCTAGGTTATGTTTTATTTCATGTCTATTATTGATAGAAATAGAAGTTCTAATATTCTCATTAATGTTGGGAATGGATTTCCTGATGTCTTCTGGCAGCTTCATACTTCTTTTTATTAGGTAAATCCTTTTAAATTGTTTCTTCTTGGGGAGTCCTGGAGCATGGGATGGGATAAAGGAGAACAAACAAACTTTTGGTGCTATGAAAATCAAGTGGACTCTTGCACTTCAGTTCCCCTCTCCTTGCTGTTTTTTTTTTTTTTTGTTAAAGATTGTTATAGCTTAAGGGCAAACATGAAAAGCAGGAATTAATAGTGAGATATGTACTCATAATACTGTTGCACAAGTTACATTTTTATCCATTATACACATCAGTTGTTTTTTTACCTTGTTTTTTCTGTCCTTGTTAGGAGACAAGTTCTAAGTTGAATAGGTGTTTGTGAATGAAGGCATCATGTTACTCTAGAATCAGGTAGCAGTGCCAGCATTTTACTTTTGGAGCTGTATGGATTTAAAAATAATTGCATTTTGTATCATAACTGGCTAGTGTCATTTTGACTATGAAAGGACAGCATACAGATTGCTAAGTGCATCAGATGACTTCTATAACATATGGCTACCTTTTCATGAATTATTTACGTAGAACTTCTGGTCATCCTACATCTGAAAATAATTAAAGAACCTAATGAATAGTCATGAGATGAAAGTGGATTTATTTTGTTTGATTTTATTTTTTTCTTTTGTGCTCTTTCTGTGGGAGAACTATCTGAATATGACTAGGAATATTACTTGTTAATCGTGCTTCTGAGTGTTCAAGTTTAGAACAATGAAGTTCAAAAAATATAAAGAGAAATTTGAGAAAACAAGGAAAGATGTGAAGTGTTGCCAGTACATTTTTAGTGGCACCTAGTTAATTTGCAGTTCCTGCCAGAAGAAAGGAAAGTTGGAAACAAGGGGAGAAAGTTAGGACTGTGGTAAGCTGACCTCAAGTACTTGGTGACAAAAGGGAGAAAATACGTATGTAGAAGTTGAAGGAAAAATTGTGGGGAGAGGCATTTTGAAAGAGAGAATAATAAATTTGTGCTTACTTAAGTTGTAATAAAGTAAATTAATTAGTAAATTAATTTTGTTTAAGGTCTTGGTATTTCATAAAAAGTCATGTTTAGGAGTTCCTCATCAGTTCCAGTTACCTTGTTATCATTCATTTTTATCTTTTATGTAGTACATAACAAGTGTACTACTGCACAGTGAAAGCTTCTTACAAAGAATGTGAACCAAGAAGTTACAGAACTTGATTTTTGTTTGTTACCCAAAAGACAGCTTTTACCATTGGTAGTGGAAATTGAATGCATGTCCCTTCATTTCAGTCATATATGGAGACTTAATATTGAGTTGTAGAGACTTAAGGCTTTTCATTAAGTGGTTCAGCAGCCTGTTACAGAAATCAGGTGTGTTGTGACATTTCTGTTGCATTAGCAGCAGCAGTGAAGAATCACCTATCGCTAGGCGTCTGAGTTAACTTATTGATATGAAATAAAATGCACTCTTACCTACATTTTGTGAACCTGCATAGAGGCACGTAGGGAGTACTGATAACAATCTGGTAACATTTTACACAGCGGTACCATGAATAATCTTCCTCCACTCCAAAATGTGGAAACACTTACATAGTAATAGTACGTACAACTCTTGTTTCATAGTCCTTTCTGCATGCTTTTTATGTAGTGATTACAAATATTTCACTGAAGACTAGAAGTTCAATGAGGATATCTCTAAGAACATCAAACAGTCTATTACTCTTGGTCATTGTAAATGCTGATACTCTTTTTGAAAACAGACTCCTAGCATTATTATGTTACTTTCACTGTCTTGCACAACGTAGTATACCGTCTAAATTCAGGCTGCATAAAAATGAATTTCAGTTTAAAAATATATCTTTTTATTTATATATTCACAATAAATATTGACAGAAAATTGTAGCAAGATACTGACATGACTCTGGTGTGCTTCCTTTCAGAGAAAGGAGCTTCTCCTTTCAGAGAAAAAGAACTTTTTCTCTTTATATCTTGATCTGCAGCTTAGCATGTGATTTTTCTTCCCTTGCTGATTGACATGAAAGTATTTAAAATAGAAGTAGTTATTTCCAGTAAATAACTGGATATTGTTAAGGAAAAACAAAAAAGAAAAAAAAAGAAGCAAAAACAAACAAACAAACAAAAAAGCCACCTGTATTGTTTTGTGGCAAAAGAGGTACCATGAGAAAAGGTAAAAATGAGTTCTGGAACAACAGTCCTCTTGAACATCAGAAGATGTGCTCCAGCAGCTCACGGTGTTTCTTTCTTTGTATGTGCTGTTGCCTGTAGCATTCTGGGTGCCAACAGTATACAAGGGATACTCTTTGATTCTTCTCAGTGAAGCAAAAGGGTATCAGCAGATTCCTTGGGTTTTCTGTAGAGCGAATTCACTTGTAGAATACAGTTTTATTTCGTGTATTTGGAAGCTTGTCAATGGAAAAATCTTCGCATACTCTAGTTGTCTTAGTTACATATATTTTTTATAGTTTTTGGGCAGGAGGCTGTCAACAGCCTATTGAACTTTGCTTTTGTCCTGTTGTATTCAAACAAGCACAATTGCAGTCAATGCAGAATTTTAAGATTGTTCTTGTGTAGCATTAACCTGTCTTTTATGCTATCTAGACAAAAACAGTAGATACAGTAGGAATAGATGAATTCCTGATGAGTGTTTTTATCTGGTGAAGTCTGTCAAAATAACCTCATGTGGGAGGTTGCCCCATGTGTTTGATCACATTTTTTTTTTTCCTGCTGTTTCACTTGCCTACCAGAGTAGGATAGTCTTTTAGGAACACTGATTATTTTCTCTGCTTTAAGAAATCAGTCTTTACTCTATTATTCTTACAAGGTAATTCATGGGCTGAGGAAATAAAGTGCAAAAACAGCTGCCCAGGCAAAGGCAGATGATAATTTGCTTAATTTTCTGTATCTTAGAAATTCTTCCTCATGACCCTTATTTCTACCCAGTCATGGCTCCTGAGTAATACTCCTGTGTTGTTTTTTTTTTCCTGTTCTTTATAAGTGTGTGAAGTGAGCAGATATGAGAGTAAAAGTTCATTTCATTTAGAGGAAAAGATAAGAGCATACAAGATGGTAGCCAGGTAATATGCTTTGAAACATAACAAGATTTTTTTTCATGCAGATATAGCTTACCTAAATAATGTTTCACTACTGCTGCAGTAGTTGACTTTGTAGACCATTCAGGTGAGTTTGCTGCACGGTGATTGATATGGTGTAGTTGCCTTTTGTTTGATTTAAAGTCTTACGTGGGTCAGTTGTGGGGTAGGTAATTAATGTGCTAGTCTGATTCAGGATAATCTGATTATGCTGCAAAGTAAGTAGTTTATTTGAGTTTAAAATTCCATCCCAGCAATATTGAACAAACATTTTAAGTAGCTCGTTGCACTTTTGTTGTATCTTTGTACCTCCATTATTCTTCAAACTGCTGTAAAACATTGTGTTCCTGACAGGTCCCAAAGATCTTTCTGGTTTTGCTTTACAAATGTGTGTTCTATATACATGTTTAATGTATGCTTTATATATATGTGTGTGTGTGTGTATATATATATAAACACGTATGCATACACACTTTTTCAGCATGGTGTAGCTTGTGTACTCAATTGGATGCCTTAAAGAGCTGGAGCTGAACTTTGAGATTCTGTATGTGCATATTTGTGAATCTTAAACTCTATTAGAGCCAACAGAGTCTTTTGGATAGGTAGAATTTCTAGGGTAATTCTTTCAATGTAGACTTTGTCTTGATAAACATTAAACAAGCAGCAATGAACTAGAGGGAAGACTCAAAGGAGCCACTTACTCAAAGCCTGTGAGGACTGAGGGATTGAGAAGGGAGGCAAACCAAGTAATGCTTTCCATGGTAATGTGGAATCACGTGTTTTAAAAGATGCAACTTAATCATTATCTGCCAGCAATGACTTGTTCCTGTAACTGTAATAATATGTCAGAAGAACAAATATTTTGTTTTTTGAATAGTTAAATCTTGTCTGGTAGGTTCAAAATATGCAAGAGAGGAGTCCTTGGTAAAGATGAGTTTTCTCAATTTCCCTGTTCCTTCCGTAGTATCTGGTGAATGCATGCTGTCATCCTGGCAGTATATACTAATTTGTAAGGACCAAAATACAAATGTTCTTGTCAAAAAGAGACAGGAATTTAAAAATAAAAAGAAAGCAAATAAACAGAAAAAGGAAAAGAAAAAAAAAGAACTGGTAGAGTTTTTGGGTTTGTCCTACATGGTTATGCAAAAATATTTCTAAGCAAATGAGAAAAATGCACAGACTGATTTTTAGCACATTACATTTCCAATATACTTTTAACTGCACACACATGTACGTATATAAAATGTGAGCAGGCGTATATATACACACATATATAAAAATCAAATCTAAAATATTGTGTGCAGTCTTCTAAACTTGCCGATAGTACTTTAACAATTTGAACATCGAGAAATTAGCATTGCATATTCACACTCTATTTATGAATAAGTTGTAGTATCCTGAATAACAAATTACCCAGGCTAAGAAGGTTTATGCACTGTGGTATGATTCTGAGAAAAGTTTCATATAAATTTCTGACTCTGAAATTCAGGTTTAGTTTTATTTTGGAAGAAATGGAAGAATGGTTATGAATCTATAATCTCAGAAAAACTTTAACTGGAGTGTTTTTGTTCAAAGTGCCAATGCTGTAGAATGAGTCTCTGTAGGGGAGTTAGTTATATTATAAAAATAAATAACTACACTAGAGGTTCAAGATTAAATTACCAATTAAACACTGTTTTAAATACAAGCTGGTTCTGTATCTTCACAGTTGAGTCTTTACATGACAGAACTGTTTGTAAAAAGGTGTATTAATGAAATCCTCTGGGTATTTTTTTGTCTGGTTGGTTGGTTGGTTTGAATTAATGACATGTGAGGAAAAATTCCAAGACATGAGAGTATGAGGTTTCTGTATTTTCTTTCACTTTTCTTTTGATTTTACTCTCATTTTTCCATTCTCTTTAATTCATGTTCACATTCTTTTCCACCTTTTTAAAAAGCTCTGTTAGAAAGTCTGTCATTTTGTATATTCTACTATGGCTGCTACCTACCACAAGATAGGTGTTTTTTTCCCCCCCCCCCTTTTTTTTTTCCCTTCTTGATAAACTTAAAATTTCAGTGTGGAAAAATAAAATACTCCTCATGCCTCCCTACACTATTTATTAGACATTATCCGTTCATGGTTGTTTGTTTTTGGTATTTGCTACAGAGGTTAGCTGTATTCCATTCTCTTTCTCATTATTCTCAAACTGCTTTTTAGGGTTTGTTCTTGCTTGGAAATATTTTCTTCTCTGTAGTGTGGTATGTTTCATTTTGTAAAACACATTACCAAATTTAGAACTGTGTGTGGATAGAAGTATTGGTCAGAGGGATAAGTTAATTGCTACATTTGTGGGAACGACGTATAGAACAGATTTGAGGCTGATGATAGGAGGAAAAGTAGAAAATAAAAGTATCTGCAAGAAAGGTGAGGATGTGTTGTGTAGGAAAAAGGGAGGAAGTCCACAGAAGAGGAGCAGATATTCAAAGTAATTCAGAAGTTACAGCAAAGGTCTCTGTTAAGTAAAAGATGAAACCAGCAAAAAATGAAGTGATACATTAAATGACTAAGTATTTTGCTAAATGCATAGACTAATTTCACAGCCTATCTTCAAATATATTTTTCTGGAGCATTTCTGTCACTGTAGTTCACAAGTGGCTTAGGTGATAATTGGCAAAGAAATAATTCCTACTAGTCTTAGTCTTAAAATCAAATACGTGAAATCAGTGTGATTTTTTTTTTTTTAATGTTTTGACTCCAGTAATACTGAAAAAGGTGTTTTACTGGTTGTTAAGAGTTTTCAAATGTTACAACATAATGCATAAGACAGAGAAGAACATTCTTATCTTGAGGAGACACTGGTTTTCAGGCCAGTACTCAAACTCTCAAAATTAACCCATCCTTCTGTGAGGATTGCATTGTGGACATATTGCTGGTGGGGTGTGGGTGCTCTGGATTCCAACGCACAGATACTATCAAACGTGCTGAGCAAGTGCTGCCTACCCCTGCACAGCTTGCTTGTATCCATGACTGCTGGCTGTACTATGCATGTTTTTTTGTTGTAGGTGAATTACTTAGAGTTCAGTGGCAACATATGTACTGTTTACCCTGTTAAGTGTAGGTTTAAAATCAATGATTGTTGGTTAGGATTTCAACTACATTGTTCTGTGTGTGCTTTTGTTCTCAGCATGTTTTCATTCTTTTTCATGTCTGACATACACATGAATCAGGATTAACCATTTGGAGTTTACAAACCTTTATGCATGTTACCAGCAATATTTTGGAATAATCCTCTTATTGATCATTTTTTGTGTTTCTGAGCATGTTTTATTTACTTTGGATATTAAGGGCAAAGCAGTTGCATTTTTATCCTCAAACAAAAGTTTCTTCTGTTTCGTAATACAGTTACAGTGTTGCTGCTAGGAAAACGTAACAGATAAATGCTGTTTTGATTTAGGGCAAGGGACAAAACAATACATGAAATTAAACCAGGCTCCTGAAGAAAAATGCAGAGTGCTAATATACATTAAAGACTGAGAATGCTTTAATATGAATATCTTAAAAACAGAATGCAAAAATCTAACACAGAAACTTGAAGTTTTATTTATTTTTTTTTAATGGCCATGAGTCTCTATTACGTGCAGCACACAAAACTGTTGCCTGTGTTCAGTGGAGTTGTCTTCCTTGCTTTGAGCTGCAAATTCAGTTAGATTTAATTCTTTTCATACAGATATTATATATCGTAATCTGGCTCCCTCACTTAATAGTTGTTTTTCATTATTGTCATGAATTTTGGAGAGTTTTCAACTCTACTTTTTGGCTAGATTTTTGGTACATTGAAAGTGCAAATGAAATTTTAATGTATTCTTAATTCTCAACTACAAATATCATTTCTACAAATGGCTGTTTTTGTCTATCTTGACTGAAAATTTTCTCTTTGGTTCTACACTTATGGGCTTTTTTGTTCAGTCGCAGCAAGCTATTCAGTTCCACGTTTACATTATTGTGTCTAATGGTGATGCTGTTTTGGGTACGAGTGAAGTAGTAACAAAATGAAAAGAATACTGAAAATCTATCATACTACATATGATAGATTGTTACATGACATAGGTCTAAAATGGTTTCAGCACATGCATGTTCTTTTACAATTGCTTCTTGTCTAACAGATTTATTTTTCTAATAGAGACTCTCAGGACAGCAGCAAGAGATAAACAACTTAATACAGAGAAAAATTGCTGTGGATGAAGAAAATGCCCGTTTGAAGAATGAATTCAGTAACTTGAACCAGAAATTTAAAGATAAAAGTGAAGAACTTAAGGTATATTGACTTGTACATAGTTTTATAAGACTGTAGCTTTGAAGTAGTTCTTTAAGCAGTGTCAGCCTTTGTGGCACAGAAAGTGACAAGCTTGGAGAAGAAATTGCCTTAGGCCTTGCTATACCTTACCGTTTTCTCACATACCAACTCCGAGGAAGATGCTTTAAAGCCAAGAATCCAAGCTTTATAACTTTCAGATAAATAGTTAATGATGGAAATGGAGCAAAGAAAGTAGGAGTGTGAAGATGTGGCTTCTTGTAATTAGATTCTGATGGGACTGGCATTATTAATTGATAAAGCCGAGGTCTGGGAGGATATGTCTGTGTGGGTCTCAAAAATAGCTGGGGACAGCATCAAAGGCAGCTTGATCAATTAATGGGCTCTTTGCAAATGTGTACTCATCAAAGCTGTCATCCAGCTAAAAAATATGACCCTTCCACCTGCATGAAAGAGGCCAATAAAAGTACACAGGTGACCTTGGCCATCAAATATAGAAGAAGCTGCTGTGAGGGTAAAACTGCACAGTTTATATTTGCTGATTAGTTCTCACTTTTTTTGTTTATCGCCCCTTGTGGTACTGTTCTACAGGACACCGAGGAGTGTGCACAGAAGAAGGAAGAGCAAAACAGACTGGTTATAAAAAACCTGGAGGAGGAAAATAAGGGATTAAATACACGCTGTGCTGACCTGCTAAATGACCTGGAGAAACTGAGGAAGCAGGAGGTACAATGGAAAACAGAAAAATCTGGCAGTGATGCCAGAATAAAGGTACAAAGTGGAATGGACTTCTGGATGTTATTTCAGAAATGACTTCTCCAGACATTTGCACTACAAGTTATTTTCCTTAAATAACAAGTTATATATTCAAATCTACCAGTGGGGACTTGCATTCATTTACATTCCTTCACTATAGACCCACAGCTTTTTAAAAATTGATGTTGCAAAGCAGGAATCTGACTTCAAATAGTCATCTTAAAATGTAATCATTAAAAAATAAAAAATACTGTATTTTAAGATAAAATATATATATGAAATAATAAAAGCTTAAAAGTATTATCATTCATGATTTTTTCTCAATGTATTATTTACTTGCCTGTAATTTGGTTGTAGTAGACTTGATACTTGTTTTGGAAGAACACTTTAAAACTTTTAACTGCAGTTTTGAATAAATTGTGTCCTAGCCTCCAGAGGACTTCACTCTGTGGAGGCCTTATTATTGCATATACTATATTAAAAAAGTTATTTTCATTGTTTATGATAAAATGAAAAAAGAAATGATTGTGCAGAATATTGTGTCTGTTATTTAAGTGTAACTTTGACCTTTTAAGTGAAAATTGGCAATTTCTTTTTAAATTCGTGTAAGAATGAAAACCCCAAACATGGTATCAAAGTGTTTGATGTCTGCTTACATACATGTATGTATATTCAGTGGATTCTTTTTATTTACATGGCTAATGAATTCTTACATCACCATTTTCTTTTGAACTATCAATGTACGTGACTTTCTGGTATATTCAATATCGTAACTACCTAATCAGTATCTTGTCCAGAAATATCTTTTTCTCCACTCTAGCAATTTAGTAGTTTTGGTGACTCTTCTGCCTGTTCTACTGATGGAAAAACCCTAGTAAAGAGTTCCCTTTAGATCTTTTAACATGGGAAGTAAAGTTCTTGCAAATTGAGCCCTTTGGAATGGTTGTGATGACAGATTACAGGATTTCCAAGACAACGAATAGTTTGCTGGTACTTGGAGGGGTGGGGGGAAATCTAGTGGTTTAGAACTGATTTAGTAATTTTCAAGTTGTTAAATGTATTGCTTGTAATACCTGATAAATTACTGAAAATCATTGTTACTGAGACCTTCAATGAGAACAGTCAAAATAATTCCTAATCTGTCTCTTTTCTTGGCTGATAGGGCATGCTCAAGAGAGAAAGGTGTGTCATAGTTGTATGATTCCAGGAATGGAAATAAGTAGTGTCAGTGCTTCAGAGTGGGTTGGCAAGTAAATGAAGGTGGTGTCAGAAGTAACTTCCTGAGAGAGGTACTCCCCGAATCAACCAAGAATGACACACAGCTGGATCTGCTGTTCAGAAGCAAGGAAGAACTGACTAATAATCAATGGCAGCCTTGGCAATAGTGACTGTAAAATTGTGAAGCCAATGATTCTGTGTAGACGAAGGGTGGACAGTAGTAGCACAGTATGGACATAGAATTAAGGAGTGGGCTCTCCAGTTTATGGAGTAGGCAGAGATAGGTAGAATCCCATGAGAAACAGCACTGAAGAGCTTGGAAAAAGTTACCAAGTCTTTAAGGACAGCCTCCTCCAAGCCCACTCAGATGCTCAGGAGAATAAGTGGATGCATCAGGACACTAGCTTAGCTAAACACAATTAATCACCAAAAGTCAGTGGGCGGTGAGCGTGATGAGGAGGGTATCAGTGTTCAGGAAGTGAACACAGTGAAGTCTACAAACGAGGAGAAATTCAGAAACATTGTGTGGGCACACAGGGACAATGGTAACCTAGTTACAGTTGAGACTTACAAGTGGTGACAGGTAATAAAAAGAGTTTGTTGCACTACTAAAAGGCTGAAAAAGGAAATTGTGGGCTTGTTGCTGAAAGGGAGGGATAAATTAGTGACAGAAAGTAATAGATAACGCTTGCCTAGAGGCAGGTTTTCAGAAGTACCAGCAGTGGATGAGCTGGGAGTTGCTTGAGATAACTTGACAAGTAAATGTCCTTTGGACCAACTGAACTGCATCCAAGCTGCTGGGAGAATTGACTCATGCCTCTGTGAGGCTGCTGCCTACCATCTTTCAAAGGTTGTGGAAATCAGGGAAGGTCTCCAAAGAAAAGAATAACCCAAGAACAAAGATTGGTCAGCTTCACTTCAGTCCCTGGGAAAGTCACAGAGTCTTCTTGGAAGCCATGTCTGGGCACGTAATTGAGAAAGTAACTAGAAACAGCATGGATTTACCAAGGACAAATCATTTTTGAGCAGACAAATTGTCTTTTGTTATAAAATGATTGCATCTGTGAACAAGGGGAGAACAGTAGATATGACTAACATGAACTTTAGCAAGATTTTTTACACTGTCTTGCTACATTGTCCCAAAACTAAGATGTTATAGGTGAATGGATGAGCAACAACATGTTTAAAAAAGCTTTTTGGTTGTTTTGGTTCAGAGGGCTGTGGTTAATGGATCATACTCGTCTGGAGGCTGGTAAAAAGTGGCTACCTGCAAGACCTATCCTGGATCTGTCTTGTTTAAAATTTTTATCAGTGACTTGGAGGAGGGGGCAGCAGGCATGCTCATCAAATTTTCAGATGACACCAAACTGGGGGGAGCAGCTGATGTGCTCAGGGACATGGCTGCCGTGAGGAACCTTGACAGAAATGTGCAGGGGCCTTAATGAGGTCAAATGGTGAGCCATGAACTAGGAATGCAGCTATGTGGGGGACAGGGAAAAGTTCTTGGTGTGGGCAGGCAGTGAGCTGAGCAGGGGCCAGCTGTTTCAGGCAGCAATGAGGGCCAACAATACCCAGGGAGGCATGAGCAGGATGTGGCTCAAGAGCCAGGGGAGGAGTCATCACCCCCCCTCTGCTCAGTGCTGTAGATGCAGCATCCATTTTTGAGTCCTGCAATACAAGAAATACTTGTAATTTGTTCCTGACAGTAAACTGGCAGGAGAGAGGGGGGGCACCAAGGCGGTGGTGGTGGCAGCCTTGCCCTGCAAGGTGAGGCTGCGGAGCGGGGCTGGTTCAGCTGGGAGAAGGGGCGGCTGCAGGGGCTCCCAGCAGCAGCCCCGGCACCGCCAGGAGGGGATGGAGGAGATGCTGCCGGGCTCTGCCCAGCGGTGCCTGGCAGGAGGGCGGGAGGCAGGGCATGGGTTGAGGCACGAGGGGCTCAGGATGGAGACGAGGAGAAGCCTTTTCCCTACCAGGACAGCCCGGCTATGGAGCTGGGGCCCAGGCAGGTCAGGACTCTACGGCCTGGGGGTTTCGTGTCCTGGCTGGGTGAAGCCCTGAGCGGCCCAGCCTGAGCCCAGTCTGAGCCTGCTCTCGGCTAGGGCTGGGCTGGAGACCTTCTGCCAGGCTGCAAGTGCCTATGGGTTTACATAGCAAGGTTTTGGCTGCAGGGGTGGCCTCTGTGAGCAGAGCCAGCTGCCCCATATCAGACCAGAGCCAGCTCCAGATGGCTACAAAAGGGACCTGCTGCTAGCCAGAGCTGAGCCAGGGAGTGACGCTGGTTGGGCCTTTGGGAGAGCAGATTGGAAAAATAACCTGCTGCTCAACAGCAGCTGAGAGAGAGGAGTGAGAGCCAGCCCTGCAGCCCCCAAGGTCAGTGCAGCAGGAGGTGCTCCAGGCAGGCAGCAGCAGTTCCCCTGTGGCCTGTGGAGAGGCCCCTGGAGGAGCAGGCTGTTCCCCTGCATGGGTCCCACACGGAGCAGATCTCCACGCTGCAGCCCGTGGAGGAGTCCCCAGTGGAGCAGGTGGATGTGGCCTGGAGGAGGCTGCGGCCCATGGAGAGCCCCCGCAGGAGCAGGCCCCGGGCCGGAGCTGCAGCCCGTGGAGAGGAGCCCACGCAGGAGCAGGGGTCTGGGGGGAGCTGCCGCCCACCTGTGGGGGACCCGTGCTGGAGCAGTTTGCTCCTGACGGATGGACCCTGTGGTACGGAGCCATATGGGAGCAGTTCTTGAAGAGCTGCTGCCTGTGGGCAGCCCCCGCAGGCTCAGTTCGGGAAGGACGGCATCCCGTGGGAGGGACCCCATGTGGAGCAGGGGCAGAGAGGGACCGTGAAGGAGCAGCGGAGACGAAGCGACAGGGACTGACCACAGCCACCATTCCCCAGCTGCTCGGGGGGAGGAGGTAGACGAGGGTGGATTGGGGGAAGGTGTTTTTAGTTTGCTTTTAGTTTCTCACTGCTCTAGTTTGTTATTAATTGGCAGTAAATTACATTAATCTCCTTTATACTGAGTCTGTTTCGTCTGTGACGGAGGAGTGATCTCCCTGTCCTTATCTCAACCCAGGAGCTCTTTTCAGCATATTTTCTCCCCCTGCCCTTATGAAAAGGGGGAGTGAGAGAGGCCTGGTGGACCTTAGCTGCCCATCGGTATTAAACCACCACAAGCTGTGATCCTGATGCTCCAGTTTGTGCCTTATTTTTTCTCTGTTAGGTTAGCTAAGAGACTGTACACTTTTGATAACGGACAGAATTAGGTGAAGTTGATTATCTCACAAGACTGTTGCAAGGATTGAGGGGCATATTAAAAGTACTATCTGCATGAGGGAAATGTCTTATATATAACCCCCTAGGAAGTAGTAACGTATCATAGTTTTTCACCTGCATTTGGTGAAATAAACATTTGTAAAAACACAGTTGTTTTTGCAGTTCATCACCATTTTTACATAATGATCTTGTAAATATTTGCTTGAAAATTTCAAGTTGAATTTATTTTTCCCTCCGTTCCTGACATTCCTCCTTTCTATTACTTGACATTCTCAAGAATCAATATTGGATGGCAGATTGGCTTTTAACAGGATGCTTATAAACAATAAAGAATAATAATTTCCTTATCCTCAGAGGCCAAATACAACATTATCATGCTACACTGTATTGGGCTACAGATTATTTTCTGATGTATACACCCCAATACAGCATGCCCCTGCAATGCTTTTAAAAAGTAATTGATGAACAAATTCAATAACAGAATTATATTGATGTTCTCAGGTGATGGTAGAAATGGTTATAGATAAGAATAATTTAAATTTAGAAATGATACCCATTCTGAGAGCCAGTTTTGCTTCAGACTGGAGTTTGAGGGTGAAACTAGCTTTTTTTTTTTTTGTATATGTTTTTCAGTAACAAACACTATGTTTATCAATATTGTAGTTGGTGTTGTACACAGACACTACTCATGTTACTCTCCTGTATCTGTGGAAGAATTAAATGAAATCAACGTAAACTACGTCATCATTGTATTTACAGCATGTATGAGATGATAGAAATGTTAGGTCGTAACAGAGGTTCTCCAAGGGCTGGTAGTGTGTGCCTCCTTTTGGAAGTGACCCTCAGTTCAGAGACTGTGTTTCTGGCCTTTTATTTTATTTTATTTTTTTGGTTTTTTATTTTTTTTGGGGTCTTTATATCACTTTCTGTACAGAAAAGTGTCACATCACTTTTGCTGACTAGATCTAATTGCTTTCAGACCTACTGTAAATCGAACCTGGGTGTAGAACTCAACTTTTACAAATGTAGAGAAAAAAAAACAAACTGCTATGAGTAGGTTGTCCATTTAATGGTTATTCCTTTAATTATTTGTTATGTTAGTCTAAATTCAGGTGAGACGAACTAGAAGAGAACTGACAAAGTGGCTAAAAAAATGTCAGTTGTGTTTTATTGTTTCACATATATGCCTTCATATAAGTAATGTATAGTACCCTAAAAATAAATACAGGACTTTGCTTTCTGCCTTCAAATAGGTCTTGTTTCCTAGGCTTATATCAGTTTCTGCATCTCCTGAAAGAGCGCAAGTAGAAAAGCTGACAGTCAGCCACTTTATGCATGGAAGTGTCTCCCTGTGTAAAAATGAATTAGGGATGTGAGTTATGTTGTTATTCTTTCAGTGGAGGTTACCTAAGTTGTTCTTGGATAATACGAAGAATGTGTATTTTCCCAAACTCAAGCAGTCACAAAAGGCTTTGTATGTAGACACAAAAAAGTGCAGACTGGCAGATTTTAAGTGGAGGTGACCTGAAAGGTAGTAGAATTGCTTAGTGTTTTGTTTTTTCTAGTTGGCAAGGTACTTTAAAAAGTACCTTAAGTCTGAAGGTTAGGGTTTTTAAAGACACAGGCGAAGTTGTTGTCTGAAAATGAAGCATGGTGAGAAACAGCCATTTCTATCCAGAGGAGCCTGGAATTTTAGTTCCACTGAAAAATTAGTTTTACTGAGATGGGATCTTGAAAACTACTCTCACTCCTGTCAAAATGCATAAGAAGAAAAACATAAAAACGAAGGTACTGTGTTTAAAAGTGACTTTCTAACAGTTTGAAACTACAAATAAAACCTTAGTATTCACAGTCAATTCATAACCTATATGCAACTGTGTTGCAGCATGCCTTGTCTGTGTGTTTTGCTTTTTATGTTTCAAGTTCTTTTAAATTCACCTTACCTCTAAGTTTTCAGAGTTTATCACTCTTGGGTTTGAAGTGAATAAAATACTTACATAATGTTTTACCTTAAGTTACTTTTGTGCTATTTATTTTCATTTCATTTTAGTTAGGATCACCCCATTTCTTGTGTAGAAATGAATAAGAATGTTAACAGTAGACTTATTTTTCATATTTCACTTTCAGTACTGTTATATAGAAGTATAACATCCATTTCTGTCTTGTATTTTTCTCTCAAATATGCATTTTCTTCCCCATGATATATAACTGAATTATTAGATGTTTCAACTCGCTATATTTTACATAGCATTTACTTTAGTATATTTCAGAATGCTGTAGAAATTTGCATTCTATACATACAATTCAGATTAATTTGAAAACCAGGTTTTGAAGAATTGTATTTAGCAAATTTTCAGTCTGCCTGCTTACATAATAGAACTGCCTTCTCAGGTACTGTATCAACTAAAAGGCAACATAGTACATTTCATTGATTTTAAAAAATGGAAATATTCAGAAATTGAGTGTAAAAGTTTAGAGTATTTCACAGTCTTACGTTCCTGACTGGTGCACAGAAACCCTATTGAATGCCTAAGTATATGATACTGCAGTATTTTTCTGTTTCAGAATTTTATGTTTTTAACACTGAATCACACAGAGAATCATTTAGGTTGGAAGAGACCTCCAAGATCACCTAGTCCAACCTCTGACCTAACATTAACAAGTCCTCCACTAAACCATATCACTAAGCTCTAAAACTAAACATCTTTTAAAGATCTCCAGGGATGGTGACTCAACCACTTCCCTGGGCAGCCCATTCCAATGCCTAACAACCCTTTCAGTAAAGAAGTTCTTCCTAATATCCAACCTAAACCTCCCCTGGCGCAACTTTAGCCCATTCCCCCTCGTCCTGTCACCGGGCATATGTGAGAAAATAGACCAATCCCCACCTCGCTATACATCTCCATTATATAACTTTATAAAGTTGTATTTAGGGCAAAATCATTTGTTACCCATTTTACTTTGCGGTGGATGACGGGAATTTGAGTACTGGTGAGATGAGATTTGTTTTTTTTTAATCTATACCATGAAAAGTCTCTGCAACTCGTTAGCATAGTATGAGAGACACACAAATAGAATTTACTCACAGAAAATGTGAGCTATTGTCATTTTTGTTAACTTAAAATTTGTAAGCTGGCAATCATCGTCTCAATCCACAATAACTTGTTAATTCTGAGGAAAAAACAACACTCAGGAGAAACCCTAAATTATTACACTGCAAACCTTACAACATTTCAACATTTTCATGTGTTGATAGAATGAACTTTTTCCTATCATTCTGGAATCTTTTGTTGTCTGAGAACAAGTAATCTTTGTTATCCAAAAATTAGCCTTTAGGATTGAATGATGACTCATCAGTGGGGTACACCTGGTAGGTAACTAGAGATTTATCATGAAGCAAGTAGTTTTTCTGCTTCGTTCATTCATTGCTATTTCCCCAAATTAATGTTACTGTTATTAACAGGATATGATAATTCTTGTCAAAATGCAAAGAACTTGATTGTAGTACACTTCTGATACATCCAAATATGCATCACAGTTTTATGCTATTTTAAAGCAAGACAGTTAATTATTCACTGCTATTAAGTGAATAATTTTAGTGAACTATGTTTCAGCTACAAAAATATTTTGATACCTTCAATATTCAACGTATCATTGCTGAAAGGGAAATCTGAGCACTTTTAGTCTTGAAGTCTGGAAAATAGACTAACATACAATTGGCCATAGATTTGGGATGCTATCCTAGTATGACTTCTTTTTTTTTTGAATTATAGATGAAGCGTAGAGTACTTGCATTACTGAGAATAAGTGATTGTGTTTATAAGTAGTGTGATACTGAAGTAGGTCTAAAGGTGTTGCCACTTCCTGAAACTCTGCTCTAGATAGTGCTGTAGTGCCTGTTTCTATTCTTGCCTGAGAATACTCTAGGAGAACAGTCATGCAAAGATTCTTAAGGACTAAAGTGCCATTCGAAGCAACTAAACCTCCAGAGAACTCTAGTGAGGTCACTATGTACAGCCATCTGAGTCCTGCTTGAGTAAGCTGGCTTGCTATTATATTCCCAGATACACCTTATACTGTGCTACTTTCACAGCAAGGCTTACTGTGAAAGACAAACTATTGCTTGTTTACGTTGTTTTCGATGAGCATTCCCATAAGTTTTCTTCTTTGTATGCTGTTTCTTTTCCTGAGTTGGAAGTGCAAAGTCAGAGCATCTGAGACTGACAAGGAATCTCAAAAACAAATCTCTATCCAGGATTTTTAGTTTCTGTGTGTGGCATTGTATAGTCTTTGAGAAATTAAAACGATAAAAACTAAAAGCAAGGTTTAATCAATCAGTAGTCAACTAGTCTAGTATTGCTTTGCAAGGATTTGATTCAGGATTCTCCTATGTGCAACAAGTGATCTAAGGATAATTTCTTAGAATAGGGGTCCATCTAAAATTTGACGTGCAACTTTTTTCTGGGGTTTCATTTTTCATATACGCACACATGCACGTATACCTGTATATATTTGCTTAGACCACAATGTATACATATATGTATGTGCACATACATATGTCTATATATGTAGGTTACATGGATAGATTTTAGTAGATTTTAACTCTTGTATATTACCTTTAATATATATTAAATGTTTTCTTTGCAGAATTTGGAAACTGATTTAACAGACGCAAGAGAACAAATGAAAGAATTAAACAGTAAATGCAGTAACTTGTTATCTCAGCTAGCTGTGAAACAGGAAGAACTTTCCCAAAAAGAATGTGATATGACCAGGACTAAGTAAGTATTGCATGTTTTCATTAACTTGAACTCTGAATGTTCTCAAAAAGACTGTTGGTCCATTTGTAAAGCATTATCTTGCATTAGAAGTACTTTTGTGCAACAGTACTTTCATAGCATGCTTTTCCACAAAATGTAAAATTTTTGGAGGTGTTCTAGTAGCTGGCAGTTCATGTGGACTCTCTTTGATAATAGCTTTGGGTCAGAGAACAACCAATCTCCATTGCAAGTAACAAAATACCAGTACAATCAGTGACACAGACATTCAGCTGGAGAGGCTATCTGACCTAAATTTGGGAAAGTTTTAAGCCTAACTTAAGCTTTTTAATTAGAGTAAAATCTGAAAAGTCAGCAAGAGTCTATATGTAGGCCTGTACTAAGGTTCAAAGTGTAGTGATTTAAGCTTTATTAGAAGTCTCGCACACCTTGTTCTTACACTGACTCTGGAACATAAGTGCAATATCCTCAAGTTGTAATATCCTCAAGTTGAGGATATTACAAACTGACTTGGCCAAGTCGCTGAACTTAAAATTTCTCAAAATGAATTCTTTGCTATTTATTAGAGAAGAGCCTCTTAGGATTTGTAGCAGACAGATATCATTTATAAAACATGTAATTGAAATAAATGTTTTTTTTTGAATGTGAGGTAACAAAAAATACTCCAACACATGTATTTTGAATTGTTTGAGGTCTTCTTCTGTATGTTTATCCATACAAACAAACTTTCAAATTGATGGAGAAGAGTAAACTGCAACTTTAGCAAACTGATTGTATGTGTTTTCCTGTGTGCTCAAATGATCTCTGTCCTATCAGTTTAACTTGCAGTGTGATGAATGATCATGTTTTTCCACATTACTAGTATGTGAGTTATGCTTTACACATTATGTATGTACACATTTGTTCAGTATCATTGTAATTCAATATCTGCTAACCTTTCTTTCAAGGTCAGATTTCAAATATTCTTTTTTTTTTTTTTGGTGATACAGAATGCTAAAATTGTTCCTTATTTTCCTAGGGTACGTAGATAAACTATTTCTATTGGCTTTTAATTAAAAAGGCAAAGTCTAATTTAAATGAAAGAAAGTAACAACAATAGAATAAAAGAGAAGAAAGCTATGAGGAAAAAAAAAGTCTTTGGATGAGTCTACTTATCCTAGGTCAGGATCTTGGAACTGTGTTGACTTCATGACCGAAGTGTTTGGTTGTTCCTTGTTTTTTTTTGGTAACTGATATATTTTTTTGCTGTTGTTGTTATACTTGTTTAAAACTTAGAGTTATAAATGTATCTCATTGAATTTTCAGTGTTACATTCATGCTGGCAGAAAAATTCTTCCACAAATAATGTCCCCATCTCCCTTGCCACCTCCCATCAGCCATTTCAAACTTTTGGAGGTGAAAAAGACTTGCAAATCTTTCTCTTTCCTCCCCACAGCTCTGTTTCATCTCTCCCTGTCTGCTGCATGCTTGCCTTCCCCGCCCTTCCCTTTTTTGAAAATAGATGAGAAACACAGTCCTAATTAGAAAGCTCTGGAGGAGAAAAGGAAGGAAGCTGGCTTCTTTTGGTATCTTCCTTTGTATGTAGTACAGGAAGATATAGAAAAATATTCTTTCAGCTGACACCTCTATAACTTTATAATACTGTCTGAAATTTGTAGGGCAGATGCTCAAATCAATTGGAAAAGAAAGTCTCTAAGGGTCTAGGTGCAAACTGGTCTGGTGCTCTGTTTCTTGTGCCATTTTGATTTCTTGCTCTGTTCTGTGTATCTGCCAGTTTGTTAGCAAGATTGTTTTTTCAGTTAAACAGTAACTATGTCTGCTATCACTAAGGGAAATATTTTCTCTAGGAGGCAATTGTCGGTGAATTAACAGGGACTAAAATTTTGCAGTACTCTGGTCCTAGCAGGTGTTTTTGAAAGTCCCACCCAGTGTAAATCAAAAGTCTGTCACAGACTTCTAGGAGATGGAAGGTAAATATTCTAAGACCTGTGAACAACCAGTTTTTACAGAACCCCTCCTCTGCATGGCAGATATCTTCGAAAATCAAGAAGTTGCCACCTTTCTTTGATTTTTTTTTCCAAAGCATTCTTGATTCATTGGGTTTAGTTTCTAACTCCCAGAGTAGCTGCAAAATGCATTTCATTGTTATATTTTTCATGCTTATCTTCAGTACAGATTTTCTGGATCTGTTTAGAGTCCCTGGTAGCCTTTCCATTTTTATGTTGTTGAAGAATGTTAAATCCTGCTGTTCATATCTGAAAATTAATCCTGTTGCATATTTGTGATTTTTGTTTTAAATTATGCTAAATATCAGGATTTGGAACTTTGTGCTTACTGCTCAGCACTCACTGGTGGTCTGTGTCTCAGTGGCACAGAACTCTGGCGGGACTCTGGACATCAAACTGGAAAGGCCTGCTTTACTTAGACTTGTCTGCTGCTGTCACGGGTATCCAGGCAATATTAAACTGTTTGAAGATGTATCAAGCCCTGTTGTAAGAGAAATAAGAATTTCTTTCCTCTATATTTGTACTGGAAGCATGTTCCTGGGATTCTTTTGATCAGTTTCTAGCCTGAATCTATTCCTGACCATTTTACAAGGACTATTTTTTTGGTAACAATATTGCTTGTTTTTATTTTTTCTCCCTTCTGCTCTTGCTGCTTACCTCCATGCTGTAAATTTTGAGGCAGTCAGATTTCTACTTGGCCCTTATTTCACTGCTGTGGGATTTTTGGGTTATTCTTTTCTGTGTGCTGTAAACCATTTCATGGTATCTATGCCATTCCCCTGAGAAGCCATAATTCATAGTACCTGTCACTGTATTGTATTTCTAAATTACAGGTAATGGAATCTAGAGATTTCTTGAATTACCCCAAACCTTCTTATATTCCCCTGGTAAGAGGAGTAACTGAGGTTCTCAGAATGCCAGCATTCACAAAACTGTGGTGATGAAACAAAGCCAACAATGTCACCTAAGGTGGTGGATGTGATGAACTATGTGATGAACGCTATTTGCAATACAGTTATATAGGTTCTGGAGTGACCATAGCTACTCATTTCATTTATATCTCTGGGAAGCCACGTTTTACTGTAAAACTGTTAGTGTGTACAGGATATAAGTGTTTTATTTAATATTATCCTCAAAGGATAGGAGAAAACATTACTTCAGTCTTTTCAGATACGAGCACTGGAGCTATCTCTACCCTAAACAATAGTATGAATCTTAAGAATGGATACTGCCAGGACAAGGTGTCAAATACCTGAGTTTTGCTGCATTCCAGTTTGTACTGTCTTTATGTAGTGTCAACCTATTGGTTGTGAAAGGTCTCTGTCTCTAAAGGAGTCTTAACTTGAAAAGCACAAGGCTGCTCCTTAGGTGATTTCCCTCTTTCTACAAACAAGACTGTTTGAACAATCTGAAGTGCCTCATTTTAAACTAGTAATTGAGTTTTTACACAATGTTAGCATGTGGATGTCCGCAGTGTCTTTCTGCTCTGTCCTTTGGCATTTCTGCTGTTCATTGTCTCTTTCTACTCTTGGGATAATCTTATTTTATGCATTCTTCTACAGTTCTCATTCCTGAACCAAGCATAGCAGTGGCCCATTATTTCTCATTGTGGAGCCACCATTCATGACTAGTTAGCCCTATCAGAGTGAGACTTTTAAATCCTTTAAAATCATCTGAAAGTTGCAGTTATTTTCTTCAGTAACTCATAAGCAAAAAACAAACAACAACAACAACAACAACACAACAGAACAAACAAACAAAACACAAATGTCAATTAGGTCAACACCATAGACTGAAAAGTAATCCTATGAAGGAGTTAAGTATTATTCCAGCTTCTCTAAGAGGTAGTCTGTATTTCATGACCATCCTCCAGTTGGTTCAGCCTCCTCCTGAGTTCTCTGTAATCATTTCAGATATCCAAATGGAGGTACACTGGGAGGCAGCCAAACAGCTGAGTTTACATAACAAGTTGAGTGAGCTTTAAGAAACAGTTAAAAGCAAATTAAAAAAAAAAAAATTGAAAACGAGAAGAACAAGCAATAGCTAATTATGTGACAGTTCTTACTCAGCACTTCACTTTTCCATGCACTGATATCAGTAGGGATGTCCTCACTGATGGTCCCAGCTAATTATAGGAAATCCAAACTGAACAGTTGTTTATCCTGCTCCAGAGGGTTTGTGGTCCTGTTTCACAGAACTCTTCTACTTTGATACAAAGAGCTATTTATGGTTTAATATGTGCATAATTTACCCTTCCCTTTATCCAGAAAAGCTACCTTTATATCAATCCAAAGGATTTCTTCAATATGTCAGTTTGAAATATGATGCAAGGCATGCTTTTTTAAAGTTCTGGGTTGTGGGCATATAGGTTCTTCACAGATCTGGTCTCCCTAAATTAAAAGTGTTGTTTCTGGTTAGTCAAACATGGAAATGTAGATTTCTTTTTTCACTTCTAATCTATTTTAAATACATTCCAGTATGTATAGTGGCAGTTGAAATGCCTAACTAGGTTTTTACAAGTTAGTCTTAAAGTCCCTGAATTCTATTTGTACAACAATACTTTGTAAAACAGTTCACAAGAAGATTTCAATCCAGAATTATCTTACGTGAAACTAAAAGTAGTTTATTTATTTAAAAACAATTTCAGTGCAATTTTATTTATGTTTTTACTTTAGGTTAGTGACATCTTGTTTGTTTGTTTTTGTTTTTAATTTAAATAAGTTTATTGGCACATAGTTGCTGTAGTGTTTAGAAGTATTTAAAATATGTTGGATTTCTGAATCAAAGACTTGAATGAGTACCTGTATTTCATTGATAGTGTCTAATGTGTTCGAAAATCATTTGACTATATTGGTGAGCTCATATTTCTAAGCAGTTCCTGGAGAACTAAGCTCTGTAAGATCCTTATTATTTCTTTCTTACTCATTGCTTTTTTTCCCCTCCTATTGTTTAATTTTTTCCAGAGAACATGAAAAATGCCATTCAGAAGGAGACATAGATGTAACTAGTTTAAAAGATTTTGGAGTATGCTTAATTATTTTGAATTGTGCATGTGTTTCATAAACATGAAGAATAAGTTTTTAATATTGGTCCTTCCTATAATTAGCTTTATGAAACTCCAGTCAATGTCACATATTTTTTGTCAATGTTTTATCTTTTCTATAACTATTGTTCAGTTTTGTGTTCAGCATTTTTTTTTATTTTAGAATAAATTGTTTGTCTCATCTTTCTTCTCTAGCATTCTAAAAATTCAATTATTTTAGAAGAAGTTTGTGTCTAAAAAATATAGATCAGCAGTTCAAACTCATTTTTCTTTCTGAATCAACAGTTTTCCTTGATTGTTTCTGATGAAAGGGATTTTAAGATTCTTTTGCAATTCCAAAATGCTAATGTTGAAGTAATTGCATAAATATTTGCAATGTTTAAAGCAAAATCTTCCTAGGTTATTGTAATTTTATTTCTGTGGTTGAAATAATATAGTTCTGCTTCTCTATTTTGACTTGTGAAAAACCTGATGTTTTTTCATGGCAGGCTCCTCACTGTGACTTGCAGAGTATAGCTCACTTTCTGTACATTTCTTCGTTTCACATTGTGTAGGTCTTGTCATATTAGATTATAATCTAAAAAAGGCTGTATTTTTCATTTATTTTGTTTTTGTTTTAATCTCAGTAACACCAATGTTAAATGGAGTTAAATACTACTCAGTGTGCCATGGCGTTTGTGCTTATATTTGTGTGTGTATATCCTACTTGTATATGTATATATAAACAGCCACATATACTTTAAATATTCTACATATAGATGTGTATATTTGTGTATATACATGTGTTTGTGTTTGTATACAATGTGTTTGTGAATGTAGGCACATACATTTTCAGTGCCTATTATGACCTTCGTTACATCCAATTTGAAATTTTTCATTATTTCTTCTGTTCCATGTTCACCTGAGAGTATCATTTTACTTAGCAGTTGATGTCCTTAACCTACTGCAATGACAGGCAGGTGTCTGTCCTGTGGAGTGCTTAGTAGTTTGGTGATTTGGGTATGCGTATTAGTAGATATTTTGATCAGAAATTCATTTTTATCATGTAATTATTTATCTGATTATCATGGTGCTGATTTTGTATACACTTTTAGAGCACACTCAAAGCAAATTAGAAACAGAGTCAAAAAGAATCCCTGAGAGGCTGAAGCTGGTAGACGGTTCTGGAGGTTGTGTAGTTCCTCAGCTCCAGTACGTCCGGCCTCCCGCTCCTGCAGCGTCACCTCTAGATGTCTAACCAGGATGGTGTCCAGTTGAGTTTGAGCATATCCAAGTGTGGAGACTTCACGGGCTGTCTGAGTAGCCTGTTTGTTTTGGACCAGTCTTAGAGTATAAAAACATTTTTCTTACGTTTAATTGGAATGTCACGTTATTGTGGTTTAGCCCCAGCGGGCAGCTCAGCCCCACACAGCCGCTCGCTTACTGTCACCGGGTGGGATGGGGGAGAGAATCGGAGAGGTGAAAGTGCGAGAACTTGTGGGTTGAGGACAGTTCACCAGGCAAAGCAAAAGCCGTGTGTGCAAGCAAAGCCAAACCATGAATCCATTCACCACTTCCCACAGCAGGCAGGTGTTCAGCCACTTCCAGGAAAACAGGACTCAGCGTGCAGAATGGCTTCTTGGGAAGACAAATGCCATCGCTACGAACATCCTCCCCTCCTCTTCCTCCTCCTTTACCCCAGATGTTATTGCCGAGCATACCATCCCATTGTATGGGACATGCGTGTGGCCCAGCCTGGGCCAGCTGTCCTGGCTGTGTCCCCCCCCATCTCCTGGAGCATCCCCAGGCTCCTCACTGTCAGGGCAGCACGAGATGCTGAAAAGGCCTTGGCTCTGTGTGAGCACTGCTCTGCAACAACTAAACATTGGTGTGATATCACCACTATTTTCATTACAAATCCAAACCACAGCATCATATGAGCCTCTACAGAGAAAATTAACTCTATCCCAGCCAAACCCATGATATGTAGTTTTAATTTTTGTTCATTGTCTCTTTTCTTATTACTGTACACTGCTGGGAAGAGACTATGCATCTTCTTTATACCCTTTCATCAGGTATTCATAAATATTTGTTTCTGAGCTTTCTCGTCTCCAAGCTGAACAGTCTCAGCTTTTCTCAGCCTCTTCTTGTAGGGCAGATGCTCCAAACCTTTCATCATCTCTGTGGCCTTTCACTGGACTTGCTTCAATATTTCCATGTCTCTTACACTCAGGAGTCCAGGTGTGTCTCACCAGTTCTGGATAGAAAGTCACATCTCCAAGCCTGCTGGCAGTGCTTTTTTCAGTGCAGCTTGGGATGCTGTTAGTCTTTTTTGCCACAAGAGCACATTGCTGACTCATGGTCTACTTTAGGATCCCCAGGGAATTTTCTACCAAGCAACAGCTTTCCAGCTGTTCAGGTCCCTAGCCTGTACATGTGGGTGGGTTTATTCCTCCCCAGGCAGAGTACTTTGCAATTCCCTTTGCTGAACTTTATGAGGTTCCTCTTGGCCTATTTGTCCAGCCTCTCACAATCTCTCCAAATGGCAGCACAACCAACCATGTGGTGCAACAACCACTCCTACCAGCTTTGTCACCTGCCAATGATAGGATGCACTCAGTCCCATTGTCTAGGTCATTAACCATGACATTAAACAGTACTTGCCCCCTTGTTGGTGCTTGGGGTAGTCCATTAGTGCGTGGCCTTCACCTGTACTTTGTGTATCTGATCACAACACTTTGAGCTCAGTAGTTTGTCTGGATGTGAATCCACCTTACTGCTCACTTATCTAGCTTATCCCTCATCAGTCTGTCCACCAACGTTTTATAGGTTACAGGGTCAAAATCTTTCCTGGAATCAAGATAAAAATCATAGAATCATAGAATATCCCAAGTTGCAAGGGACCCATAAGGATCATCGAGTCCAACTCCTGGCACCACACAGGTCTACCCAAAATTTTAGACCATGTGACTAAGTGCACAGTCCAAACGCTTCTTAAATTCTGACAGGCTTGGTGCAGTGACTACTTCCCTGGGGAGCCTGTTCCAGTGTGCGACCACCCTCTCGGTGAAGAACCTTTTCCTGATGTCTAGCCTAAACCTCCCCTGCCTCAGCTTGACACCATTAATCACCAAAATCATCCACTGTTCTCCCCTTGTCCACTGAACAAGTCATCAGAGAAGTCTGTCAGGTCAGTTAAGCATCATTTCCCATTTATAACTTCTTGCTGACTGCTCCCAGTGACATTCTTGTCCTTTATGTGCTCCATCAGCTTCCCAGAAACTGAGGTGAGTCTGAGCACTCTAGTTTCCCAAATCCTTCTTGAAGGTAGGAGTGACATGCTTTCTTTAAGTCCTCAGTAACTTCACCTGTTGACCATTCAAAGATAATTGAGCCTCTTTGTGCACTAGTAAGTGCATTGCGTAAGGCCCCATGGGCAGTATGTCTTGTTTGTTTAAATATTCTCTAACCCAGTCCTCCTCCACTGAGAGTAAGTCTTCCCTGGTTTAGACCTTTCCATGTGTCACAGCCACCTAGGATTACTGGAGTCAAGTGTTACCTTAAAAGAGTAGAAGAAGATATTGAGTACTTCAGCCTTTTCTGTGTGCTCTGCTGCTAGAATCCCTGCTGCTTTCAGTAGTGAGCCCACTTTATCCCTTGTCTTATGAAAGCCTCCTGTTGCTCTTTAAGTCCCTCACCATGTTCAACACCAGACAGATTTTGGCTTTACTAACTCCATACCTGCATGCTTGGACATCTTTAAATTCCTCCTGATCTCCTGTCCCCTCCTTCTATATGTTGTATCCTTTCTTTTACATTTGAATGTAGTCAGAGGAGGTCCTTTTTCACCCGTGCAAGCTTTCTGCCACCTTTGCTTGTCGTACCCCTCATTGGAAAGGACCGTTGTTGAGCTGTGAGGAGGTGATTCTTGAAAATTGACCAACACTTCTGGATTCTTCTCTCTAGGCCGATATTACATATTAATACAAACAGGTCCCTGCAAAGACCCAAGTATACTCTCATGAAATCTGGGGTTGTGGTCCTGCTTTTTAGCATACTCCCTTCTCCCAGGATCCTGAACTTCATCATCTCATGGTTGTTGCAGAGATGGCTGCCCCCAACCTTTATATCTTTGGCCAGTTCTTCCATGTTTGTAAGTACAGATTCCAGGAAAGTGTCTCCGCTCCATCAGCCTGCAGCAAAAAATTGTCATCAATCCACTCCAGAAACCTGCTGGATGGCTCCTTTTCTCTTGTGTTGTCCCTACAGCATATACTGGAGTGCTTCAAGTCTCCCACGAAGACCAGGGCCTGTGCACATTAATCTGCCAGTTTTCTGAAGCGGGCTTCATTCTCTTTCTTAATCAGGCAGAATCAGCAAGCAGCCACTGTGTCATCCACATTGATCTTTCCTACAAATCCTGACCCACAAGTTCTCACCTGTTTTTTTGCCCATACTTGGCAGAGCTCTGTTCATTCACACTGCTCTCTCACATAAAGGGTGATTTCTTGCCATCCCAGACTGTCCTTAAAAAACTGGATTGCTGCCATGCATGGGTACAGGCTGTGTAAGTTATCTCATTTTGTCTCAGTGCTCACAGTGAGACCTGTAACAGCAGGCAGGTCTCTGATTCCTCATGTCTTCCTCTGTGGGGAAAAGCTGTGCACATTGGAGCAGTTGTTTTAGATGGGTGCCCAGTGGTGCTGGTTCCCCAGGAAGACATTAGGCGCCTCCCACATACAGTTGTCCTGTCAGCACTCCCTTATTTATGTGCATATGCTTGAGGTGGTCCCCCGTGAGCCTTGTATTGTTCATCACAAGGTCTTTCCTGTCCATGTCACTCTGCACCCCGCAGCTTGCCAAGCTGGGCCATGGGTCCCTCGCTTGTTAGTTGCTTATCATCTCTAAACGTTTCTAGTTTAAAGCTCTCCTAACCAAGCTGGTCTGTCATCAAAGGTGCTTCACTGTGTGAATTTATTTGCGTTACACCATTGGTGCTGAATTCCTGGTGAGACTGTGCATCATTTTCTCATCCCTGTATAAAAATGAAATTAAAGGAAGTTCCCATTGTGGATTTACGATGTAAAAATATTACCTCATTCAATGAATAGGACAAAGCAGTTGTAATGTGCAATTGCAAATTAAATACAGTGGTCATGTATTTTTCTGTTTAGAGGACTTTCCAGATGGCAACTGTTTTGGTTTGTATAACCTTTTACTCAAAACAAACATAAAAAAAAAAACAAAACATAAAAATAAACAACAAAAACATTAAAAAAACAACACTCCTAGCAAGTTAGGGTACGTGTACGGAGGAGCAAGGTTTGGTTTGATTCATTGTAATGCGGAGTAATGGACCTGTGAGCGAGTTCCCTAACATTTCGTAGTCCTTGAATTTAACATGAGCGAAGCAGCTGTGCTCTGACTGTGCGGCAGTTCTTGGATGGCTGCAAGGTTTAGCTCCCCCACAACCCCTCCTGTTTCGGATATGACTCAAAGCCTGATGAAGTCAACAGAAAGATTCCCATTGACCTTAATACACTTCATGGGCTGGCCATTAGAGATCACATAATACTGTGCAGTCTCAGGTGACAGACACAGATAACTGCATTGATGTTTGCATACAAATTAAAGAGCAGCAATGTAGCAGAGAGGTCTTTGCAATGGCTACTACCAACATTTCCAGCAGTATCTGAGGATTCAACCTTATCACATTTTCTTCCCTTCCACAACGAAATGAAGATCTGATTGGAGAACCTGTGCAAAATTAACAAAGTCTCTGTTTTAACTGCAGTGCAAAATTGTGTCATTTTCTAGTATATGCTCACGGTCTGGGAGATAATACTGAAGTGCTTGGTTGGAAGCCTGATGTACAGGGTGTTGGGAAGTGCTAATATACCACTGTATTCCCAGTCCTGTTGCTGTGTTTGTGAACAGAATTAAATTAGTACATGTGCAGTTGTACTTCCATTTTGTAACATAAAGACTCTGTGCTACATCTCTACCCTTATTATTTTTGAGGTGCTACTTTAAATGTCATTGAAAATAGTAGGACTTAAATACTGTAAAGTAAGCATGCCCATAAGTATTCTCTTGTATTGTCTTATTGACAGACGTTTTTAACAGTGCATTTGTTTTATAACATTAAGATGTCTGACTGTGCTATTGTGGTACATTTAATTTCAATTTTTATGTAATTATTCAGGTGATATACTACTTAGTGAAGTGTTAACATATTGAATAGTGGGACGAGTCTTAAGAAATAAAATTCTCCCTGCTATCAGTGTTTTATTTTGAAAGTCTTTTAAAATGGTTAGTTTGTCATTCTGAGATTTCTCAGAAAAACACATGAAAGTTGTTTTTTCTGCTTATCTTTTGTACAATAATTTTTGTCTGGACATATCCGACAGTATTATAAAAATGTAACAATAATTTTTGTTGTTAATGATAATTGTAGGCGCAGAGAAGTCATGTATGTGTTGGAGGTCAGTGAGAAAATTCTTTGAGGATATTAGGGAGAAAATTAGTTGGGGGGATAAACTTACATTTCAGTATCTGTACTTAACACTACTCTGGAATGTGATTGTGAATTAAACAGGATTAAGTAGAAAAAAATATATAAACAAAATGGAGTTGTCTGAAGTTTTGACACATGCTACAGCAAATATTCCAAGTTTTTAATGATCATTCATAGTAACAGTTCTTCAGGTCTTCACTTCTGCCTTAATTTATAAGATCTATTTCAGTACAATAAAATTCTCAAGCAGAGTTATTTTACTAGATCCAGCTTCTTATTGCACTACAACACAATTCCTATTATTATGTTTATAGAGCTTTAATTGTTATGTTATGCGGTACACACCAAACACTCCTTATTTTGCATATGATTATTGCAATATGCTATATCTACAGTCAGAAATTAATCTGTCAGAAGACATACTTCATGTGTCCAAGGAGTAGACGCATTTCAGAAAAGAGAATTGCTTTACACACATACAAGCTAAGATAAGCTTTTATCTTTTCTTCTCATTGTTTTAGTTAAAAACAACAGCAACAAAAAGAAAACTTACTTTACAGTCCATGTGTTCTAAATATTTTACATTTTGACACTTAACAGCTAAAGAGTTAACTGAATATTGATTAGAAAGTGTTGATGCAGTAATGAAAATCCATTTATTTCGGAGCAGTTAGAACATTAGAAGGAAATTGAAAGACATTCTATTCTGAAACTTAACTGTTTTGTAGATATTTCACAAAAGTATGTGATAAATATTTTATATGTATCTTCTATTGTTTTTAAGGCAATTGACAGAAAAATAAATGAAAATAGGAAGCTCGTTATCTACAATAAAATTATTTGAACACAATTGTTTAACAGAGGTCATTGTTATTCTTTTCTTAATTTCTCTTTATTGCTTGCTTTGCACAGGAAGGAGTTACAGGAGCTGCAGAATCTTTACAGACAAAACATCACACATACAGCACAGCAGGCTGAGCTGATACAGCAGCTTCAGGCTCTTAATACTGATACACAAAAAGTACTGAAGGACCAAGAGGATGCGCACACAGCTGAAACAACGTCGTACCAAAAAGTATGCCTGCCTCTTTTATGATCACAGGGTTCACATAACTGTCCCTCCAGTATCAATGAACAGAGTAATCAAAGCACTGTGTAGTGTTGTATACATTGAATCTCTGGATCCTTGTTACAAAATATGGTTGGCAGAGTAACAGTGTTTCTTGGCCTAATTATATCCCAGCATATATGGCCTCTTGCTTATCTTGAATTAATGAACCTTAAAGATTTACTTAAGGAAAGGCGGAAGAATAGAAGTCTGGGGAAAAATAGAAGTGAATTACTACACATACCAAATCTATATAACTTTGTGTTATCTATATTTTTCTTCTTCCTCTTTAGAGGTTTCATTTGATAAATTTGTCATTGGTAAGTTAGGAGAAGAAATTCCTTTCATCTTTAAATCATGTATTTGTGTGAATCTCTGTCAGTTTTACTAGTTTAAGGGTTTGGTGTCTTTTTTTGTTTTTTTTTGCCAAAATGCAAAAACTTCATGAATCAAAAATAATTTGAAACAAATGTTACTGTGACAGCTTTTTAGGTGGATAACTAATTGAAAAAATCACAGCTATATTTAACATTTAAGGGACAGATTTCACATTTTTGATGAATAAATGATAATCCTGAAGAGTTGACACGTATACTACCCAGAATTTCTTGCGTTGTGTGTGACAAATGTGATTGGGATGTGTTTTTCAGTCTGTAAGAAATACAGGAGATAGGTTTCTTTCCTTTTTAGAAACATTGAGAAGAAGACATATACGACTTTCATGTACTTCCCACCAATTTTGGAACTGTTTTCTCAAACTGTATACGAGCAGTGTTTTTCCAAAAAACAGGTGTTTCCTTTTTTCATCTAACCTACGGTATATAGCGCGTGCTAAAATTCTGAAGATGGGCATAAGTCAAGCCAGCATCAGTACCGGAGTTCTAAAGACACGTTTGGTTAATATTTTATGGCACTTTATGCTCAGCACATTCTCACGTATTTAAATGTGCAAAAGTATGGTGTACAGTTAGATACGTAATACTGTACTGGACTTTCAGTTTCTAGACATTGCCTTCTGTTCACTGTAATAGTAGCCCAACCAAGCTACAAGTAGGCTTCTGTCAGAGTTATTCTGCACATGTACAGGGCAGGAGGAGTTCTGTCAATCTGGGGCAAGACGAAGTAAATTATGGATTTATTTTTTTTAAGATACAGAATTTTAGGTATCAGGTATTGCTATTTCTTTCTTTTTTCATCCTCCAGTCAATGCTTCTGTGGCTGTTAAAATGGATCCTTTGAAGAGTCACTCAAAAAAAAATTGACATAAGTGAAGATAATATAAACTCTCTTCATCAATGTTTATAAGGCTTAGAAGTGTTCTTCTGAGACTAGTTCTGCAACATATAAGGGAAAAAACATTCGGATTTTCTTGAGACAGTTTTAAAACATGACAAAACTTTTTATAAAAAGTTAAATTTACCCTGCAAAGTAGTGGTTTTGCCAGCATATTTTATTTCATAATAAAAGATAGTAAGTTACTTTTGTATTACGGAAAATTGATGGGTATGCTTGCACAGTTGTTTGGGCAAGCCTCTTCTAAATTGGGCTTGATTCACAATCCATGACTGCTTCAGAAAACTGGTTCAGAGTTCTTGGTCTGTCTTAGCAGAACTTAAGAGTTCAGCTTACTTGGTGATGCAACAAGAACAAGCATACTGTAGCTTTGCAGATAAGGCAAGGACTTCAACTCATACATGACCCTGAAATTTACAATGTTGAAGGTGTAGAATTCAAATTTTTTTTCCAACATAGAGGAGTAAGGTTTACATCCAGAAAAAGACAACCCAACTATTTTGACAATTGAGTGTTCTGGAACTGATAAACTGTCTTTTAGCATTTCTCAAAACGTCTAGGTGTTTTACACCTGGAAGAAATGCGCTCTTTTTGTTTTTTATAAAAATATGCACAAGAAAGTAAGTTTCTTAAGTCAAATAGATCTTCTAAAGCATTTGGTAAATTGAGGCAGGAGATCTTTGGAGGGGAAAAGGAGGAGTTGTTCTCTTATAGGATATTCTATACTTCTGATTAGTAAACTGTATAAAATAACAAACGGTAATTGCTTCAAAGGACCATATAGTTCCCAAATCATAAGTTCTGAAGTCACAGCAGGCCTTTGGAAAACTCAGCATCTATAAAAATAATACAAATACCTGTTTTTCCCTTGAATGAGAGAGGCAAACTATTGCAGACAAATGTGTGTTCTGTTTGTCTTCCATGCGTTAATAATATGCTGGCTGCAACAGCTAGATAAGGACGTGTCAGCTATTCCATAGACATATTCACAGAGGAATATTTTCCAACTGCTCCAAATGGCATTGAGCCTATCAGTGTGTGCATCCTATGATATATTGTCCCTTACAGCAAGATCAATGACCTCTCTGTTAGTGGTCAGATAGGCAGTATATGCTGTAGCTCAGGCAGCGTGCCTGGCTGACATACTCCAAGTTCATTGTAACAGTCTACTGTTTAGGAAGAACTGCTGTCTGCACTGATGTTAATGTGTGGTATGAAACAGTACACTGAGTAAAGAAAATACCTTTCTGTTAAATCAGATCAGGGTTGTGAACTTGCACTGGATTACGTGTAAATCCATTGTGGACCACAATTCTCTTCCAAGTCTAGCTATAGTGGGCAGTGTACATATGTGAAGATCTGTAATCGGTTTTATCAAGTTGCACTGACTTGACATACAGCTACCTTTTCCTTTTTTTTTTTTTAAATACAAATTTTGAGGGTGCTGTGTTCTACAATAACTCTTCTATGTTAGAGCATTTCTGGAAACAAATTGATATCTATTTCATATTGCAGCTGTAGTTCTCATTCTCAAGGATAGGGAATATTTTTCTAAAATGTATAGCATCTGTTTTAGTGGTCCCAAATACTCCAGGGACTTCATTCCTGTGCTGGATTTAATGAGACTCAATAGATTTGTCCTCACCGACAATTTCAAGGTGGAGAGACTTCAATCAATACTAGGGATAATAAGACAAGAAGAGATTCTGAACTCCTTAGCCAGCTTATCACAGTTTTCTGAAATTTACAATTTAGGGCCTTTGTTTGTATAATGCAGTGCTTTCTCTTGATCTGATGTGGCCTTTAGGTTCTTTGTTAATCATACTGATTAAAATTCTCTTAGTGGAAGGCCCTTTTATTGAGATGGAAATATCATTATTTGTCTTTAAATAGGAAATAATAATTAGTGTCCTGAAACAACAGATAGAGAATACTGTGGATAGTGGTACGCTAGATGTGTGCGATGAAGAAAGGCATTGCTCAGTAGTTAGATTCTTGGCATAATTAGAAAACAAAATAAGATTTTTCAGTTGTGAGACATTGCAAAATTTGCATCAAGTGCAGCATAAAATAGGTGAAAAATAGTATAGCATCAGATGCATTTTCAGATGTTGTGGTTAATTTTGTGCCTGCTGCTGCCATTCCAAGTCTTTTTCATGGTGTTCATGTGTGGAGATAGTTTGCTTTCCTTCAAGTCTGAGAAAGTATAATCAGAATGTCAAGTTACTGGCTTTTCTGTCTTAAGATTAAATTTCACCACTGCCAATCTTCTCTGGGACCACAAGAACAACAGTTAAGCATAGTTAAAAATCACATATACCTGCTTATTTTTATGCATATTTTTTTAGCATTGAATCCAAAAAATAAAAATGTTTATAAATGTTAGTAATAACACAGGCTCTTCCTCAAGTTGGAATGAAATACATGTGTTCTCTCACACTGGGTAAGAACTGAAAGAAACTAGCTATCCAGTCAAGCCTACCAAAGTCCACATCATTAATAAGTGAATTGGTGTTTTTGTAGTCCACTTTGTTGATGAAAGCTCTGAGAAAGTCATATCTTTATTGAAGATTAACTTGCACTTTAGTTCATGCTGCGACAATATTTTCTATTGTTGGGAGATGTGTTAATTAGGTTATTCTGTTTATATCTTCTATATCAAATTCCACTACAGTTGTTCTCACACTAGCAAGCAGATTTTGGGTGCGCCGGTAGGTTAAAAGTAAAGACGTGTGTAGACTGTGGCTGTCTCAGGGTGATGTTAAACTCTGCACTCACAGGTGATGGTTTTCATGTTTGAAAAATCCTGTGCTGAGATTCTTAGTGTGCTGTAGTTCCTCTGGTTATTTCTGTAGACTGTTGCTTGTAGAATGCTTTTTAAAAAAAAATAAATAAGTAAATAGTCTATGATTCTGTCACCAATGTTTTCAAACCATTATTTTAATATTTCTGACAATGATACAGTATTTTTTTACATTATGTAAAACATAGATTGAAGACATTTTGTGAACTGGTGAGACAGTGCAAGAAGAGATGTATGTCAAAAAAGGAAGAAAAAATCTTAAGGTTAAACTTAAGTATTTTTGTTAGTAATGCCTACTATGATCTGATTTAGAACGAACAGATTTAAATGTTTCTGAATTTTGTGTGTAATCAGATTGGTAATGGTTGTGTAGTCACAATGGGGGATTTTAAACTACCATTTGCAGTAAGAATTATTAACATTTTTCTTCATTAACCAAGGCTGGTATTCTTTACAAGCCCGCCGAACGTCCTCTGCCAGCACAGTCTATGCAAAGAAGATAGCTTACATCTCTACGCGTGGCAACACATGGCATGGCATACATACCCCTTTGGTCAGCTTAGGTAGGCTGCCCCGGCTGCGTCCCCTTCCCACCTCTTGCCCACCCCAGCCTGCTGACTTTTAGAGGATATTGTAGGGCCACCCTTGGTGCTGCGCCCGCACAGCTCAGCAGTAACCCAAACGCTGGTGTGGCGTCTGGGCTGCTTGAGCTGCACATGCAGGGCAGGGGCTGCTGGGCGGAAAATGAGCTCCATCTCAGCCGGAGGCAGTACAGTGCAGTGAATGTGCAGCCTGTAGTCTGGAGTGCCTCTTCAGTTTCGTCCTAGAGCTTCTCCAGCTGATTTCTGTCCTTGTTCTTCTCAAATTCTCATAAGCAGCGTGATCTTGTAACATGAATTTCTGTGACAGCGTTATTAGTTCCCCTTATAGCTTTATGGTATCTCAATTTAGACTTTCTTTCCATTTGTTTCTTTACTGTATGTCTAGTGTTACTGTATGTTTGCATTCATTTGCTCTGGTCTCTGCAGTGATACACAGTTTTTTAGGGGTGAGCACTTAGGCAAGCATTTAATGTAGGTTAAATTTTATATATTGTTTTTATGTTTATTTATTGTTTTATATCATTGGTTATGGTTGCATTTTAATGAGTGGCTCTACCCTAGTGTTTTAGATCCTCACAGGAGTATGGTTTTGAAGGAGATCTCTCAGCTGTCCCCACTTCCTGTGCTTTTGTTGATACCATAGAAAAGTCCATGAAAGTATTAACTAAATTCCTTTTAGATTAAACAGAACTGCAAAACGTGTTCCAGCTGTTAATTGGCTTCAGTATGCAGGACCAGTCTAAACCTAGTTTAAAATAAATCCCGCACACTTATGTAATGTGAGTGTTGGATATTTGTGTCAACTGTTTCACTTTTTTTTTTTCCAATTGCACTACGATTCTGACTAACATACAGTCTAATAGATAACATAGGCTAAGTACCTAGTTTTATTAACTTTTATTGGTATTCCTCAGCGTTTCTTGGCCTTAATTTTGCCTTCACACATATTTAACATATGCCAGTGCTTTACCTCATCCCACCATTACCAGACTGTTAAAATTTTTTATCAATTTTTGGGCAGGCTCTAGAGTCCTGCCTTTTGGTTATCCTGGAAGTTCTAGCTTTGGTCTGCCATTTTTAGATGATTGGCTGACACTAAACATACCTATTCTTGTAATGAAGTTTTGTGTTTTAAGTAGCTCTTCAGATATCCATCAAAAACTGTTTTCTGGTAAAATCAGTTAAATCAGTATAGGAAATTTTGGGGAAGCTGAGAAATAAGGGATACTTTTATTTTTATACTTCAGCTAAGTTACTCTTCCTTCCTGTCTGATAAATAAAGCTCTTGTGTCATATAGACTAAATGTATTGCAGTGTACTGGCTTCAGATACTTTTAATCTTTCTTTATTTGCTTTTAAGTACCTTTACGTATAACAGTCTATGTTGCCTGTCAAAGAAAGGACAGCTTTAAGGCATTATAAAAAGATACTCAAAATACAGTTTCTGCAATAGTTTTTGCAGAACAAAGTCTTGTGTTACTGGTGGCTGTTGCCTTTTTTCTGTCTACCAAATTTCACAGTATGTATATGGAGTGTATGTATGTATAAAGAATGATTTAAAATCTTTTTCTTTCTGTCCTGTAAACATAAATATTTTTTTTCTCTCATATTGGCGATTAAACTATTTCCTGGTCAAATCTCACATCTTACTAACATCCATGCAAGATATAACCACTCACTTATGTATAGTCAAGAATTCACACCTCTTTTCTGTGAAGATTTATAGTTCTGAGATAAATAGTTTATAACATTTTTTTGTCTTTCTTTTGTATTTTCTACTCAATATTCTCTCTCTCTGTAGTCCTCTGATGTCCATATTACATCTTTTCTCTCTACACCTAATCTTTTGTGTCTTTATTAATGGTAGATCTATTTTACCATGTTGTTCAATTTTGTATGTTCTGGATTGTGCTTACAGCAGTGTGACTAAATGTGGTATTTCTTGTAAACCAGGTGAAAAATGAGCAGAAAATACCAGCATAATCCCATATAAACTTAAAGTATGTATGCAATCCAGAAAACAGTTTTCATGGCAATAAATGAAAAGATACAGAGCCAAACTGAAATCTGGATGTTGTTCTAGTTATCTCTGGACAGTAGATAAAACTATTTATTTTCATACAGATAATTTTAATTTTGAAATTTCCTGATGTTAAATTTCCTGATGTTAATCTCAGTCCTAAAAACTAACACATTGATGTTTGGGAAAAAAAAGAAAAAAAAAAAACAGTAAAAAGATGAATTCTATGAATTTGTTTCTTGCACACTAGCTTTTAGCTAGTTTTATACTTCAAATATGTGTGTTTTGTAATTGTTGTTTTCAAGCTAGAAAGGTTGGAAAAGTTTATGCAAATAGAAAGACATGCTATTTGTCTTGTCCTGACAAATGCTTACTACCAAAAATACCCATTAGCTACATTAGAGGAGGTGGCTGCCAGCTGAAAAATAGGCATCGTATTTTTGATGTTCTCCATTCATCTTACTAGGATGCTACCTTTCAGATACTATAATTATGACCACTTAAGTGCTGCTAGTCATAAAACCAGCAAATTGTCACACCGGTATGATCTGGCTAATGAGCTTATATAGTTATAGCTGGAAGTAACTGTGCCTTGATGTTCCATTCATTTGGAAGGACATTATCTAAAAATGCATGTTTTTGGTAAATTAACTGTTTATTTGCTGTGAAATACTTACTGATTTCCATAAACAATTGGCTAATCTTGAACGTGAATTTTCAGAGGTGATGTAAGCTCTCTTAGCTATATAAGAAAGATTCAGTAGGCACAGAAATTTCAATGTAAAAGTTTAATTTTTAAGACTCAAGAGTCGAAGTATCAATATATCTGGACATAGAATTAATTTCACCTAGGCAACATAATTTCTAATCTGTTTTGGGAATAGAAAAGCAGTAAGTAGCTTGTCCTATGTGGATTTTGAAATCCTTGGGTGTAGAAAATTATAGGAAGAAAGAAAGGAAGGGGCTTTATTGTTTGCAATATCTCCTGCAAAGTGATAGGTAGACAAGTTCCATAACAAAAAGTTGTGATTCTTTTTCTAAAGGCTTTAAATTCTAAGCAATGTAAGCAGATGAAGTAGAGAAAGAAGCATATCATTTAAGTAAATTTAACTAAAGCTGCCAAGACAGTAAAGAGTAACTTTTTTACATTTTTTTAAATGTCTATCAGATAAACATTATCAAGATTCTGAATTTCTAATTTTCATACTTAATTACTTTCTTTCGGGAGGAATGGCAGTAATGGGCCTTCCAAAGAAAACTGTCAGCTGCAGAAGTACATGCCTTGCACAGATTATTTCATGGTAGAATAAATAGTCAGAGGGAAGGTTGTTTATTTGGAGAAACAAGGGTAGTCAAAGGAATGTTTGGACTGCAGCGTTTGAGTAGTAAAGCTATAGAGTCAAGTATTTCCTTCAGAATCTGAACTGTTGTTTGTTGAGCTACAGGTTTATTTTTCAAGCTGACTTGTATTTTTTTAAATAAAAATCTGATTTTGTTTTAAAAGTTCTCAGATCTTTATAATAGAACGGTAAAAGTGGAGAGATGGAATAGCTGTTCCCTTATTCTTGCAGAATAAGTTATTCTTCTCAGCTATATGGCACATGCTGCTAGTTATTACTTAGGTGGAGTTCTAGAAATTCTTAGTGGATATGGAATCTCTTATAAAATAACTGCAGAATATATGTTATATTCTGCTTCCAGTGAGAGAACAGTTGAACAGCCAGGGAACCTTCTAATATCATCTTTGGATTTTATAACTAATGTCCAAAAAATTCCCAGGGATAATTATTTAATCAACTATTTTACACTTACACAAATTGCAGGAGGCATTAGTGGATTCACTGTATTGGTACCCAAGCTATATTTAAAATGTTAGTTAAAAGAATCAACTTATTCTATACCAGACATGGATGTTGTTTTGTATTCTCAGTCCTTTAATGCCATTCCCTGTAATGATCCTTTTTTTTTTTTTTCCCCCAATTCTCAGTAAGTGATTTTTTCCTTTTTTTTTTTTCTCTCGGTATTTTATAGTATTATATAACCTATTAAAAATTAATTTTTAGGTATTCATGTACGTGCATAAATGCCATAAAAAAGCAGTTGAAACATAACTTTCTGACATAAGTTGTGCATGTCTAGAATAACTTGTTTCAAACTTAGTTTCAGCGTTTGTCACAATCACTGTTTTCCAACATACAGAGGTTGCTAGGATTCAGGAAGACAAGAAATGTGAAATAATTGTCAAAAGTGATGGTGATCTTTGCAGCCAAGTTGCTTAAATTATACTTCCTCTTGTCCTGTATTTATATGTCTGCCTTCATTGATGCTATTTTTAATTGTTTTTTTTTTTTTTTCTCTCTTTCCCCCTCTCATAGCTTTATAATGACTTGACTTTATGTTTTGAAACTGTTAAAACAAGTGAAATTCAACTGCAGCAAAGCTGTGCCTCTCTTCAGGAGCAGTTAGTTGGAAAAGATCAGAAGATTTGTCAGTTACAGCAGCAACTTCAGCAGGCTCGTGATGCTTTAAATGTACTACACCAGGATTCTTCTCATGAATTACAGGTGAGACCATTTTTAGAATACTACAAGTTGTTTCTTCTTGTTTTAAATTAATCTTCTGGGCAAGGCAGTTTTAGAGGAAATTGGAGAGTTTTTTTGTTTTAATGAAAAACTGTGCAATTGTGCTGCTGCAGTAGTGTGACTTTCTGCTGTTGCTAATAGAGGGTACTTTGCAATTAATTTCTATCTCTCCTTGAAAATAAACTGAGTAACAGTGTCAGTATTCAATCAGACTCTTATTTATGTGCTCTAACAAAGCTAAAAAAAGACACCAAAAATAAAACCAAAATGATTTTGTTTCTGAAAAAAAAGTGAAGTTTTTGCATTTTCTCTGTAGAAATGTAATATATTGGACTTGGTTTGTTCTGTTTTTCCTGAACGTGAAACTAAACTTTAGATCATAAATCTAAAGAAAGTATTATGGTGGAAAGACAGACTTGTCTAAAAATTGCTAAGCTTTCAGGTACCATTTGGAACTATTATAATAAATCCTTCACTTTCACTAACAGGCTTCCAAGTTCCCAAACGTGCCAGATCTTATGTGTATACCCCTGACATTTTCCAAAGGCCAATTTATGACTTAAACTGAATTTAAAAAGAAATAATGTCACCAGCAGGACTAGGGAAATGATTGTCCCTTTGTACGCAGCACTGATGAGACCACACCTCGAGTCCTGTGTTCAGTTTTGAGCCCCTCGCTATAAGGATATCGAGTTGCTGGAATTCATTCAGAGAAGAACAAAGCCTGTGAAGGGATTAGAAAGCAAGTGTTATGAGGAGCAACTCAGGAAACTGGGGTTGTTTGGTCTGGAGGAGGCTGATTTGTAACTAAAATAAAAATTTTATTTTAGAAAGATTTGCATGAGAAACACTTAAATACATAAAGAAGGTATTTCAAGGCAGACTCCATCCAGTGTTACCATGCAAAAATTCTGTGACTTACTAGTCTTCTAACATCAGTATTTTAGTGTTTTCAGTTTATTAAGCTTACATCACACAGTCTTTAAAATACTGATTTGGATTGGAATACAAGTGGCAAAAAATCGCATGGAGAGAGAAACTCCCATTTCTTTCAGTTGTTTAGAGTTGTTTGTGTGTTGAGTTGTTTAGCTTTTATCCAGCATACTTTGTATTGCAATATGAATGTTTAAAGTCCACATGAGAGGCTTAGTTTTCTATTTCATGTTACTAATGCA